>NW_017672703.1:0-10321 GCF_001879085.1 Nicotiana attenuata | reverse complement strand
ATTGCCGAACTTGTGAACTGTATTCCCTTGTTCTCCAGGTGGGCGCCTGATTGCCAAAACTTGAACTGTATTCCCTTGTTCTCCAGGTGGGCGCCTGATTGCCGAAACTTGAACTGTATTCCCTTGTTCTCCAGGTGGGCGCCTGATTGCGAAAACATGAACTGTATTCCCTTATTCTCCAGGTGGGCACCTGATTGACAAAACATGAACTGTATTCCCTTGTTCTCCCGGTGGGTGCCTGATTGCCAAAACATGAACTCTATTCCTTTAGAACATGATTTGCTTTCCCTTGAAACTCGAACTGTTTTCCCTTGTTCTCCGGATGGGCGCCTGATTGCCAAAACTTGAACTGTATTCCCTTGTTCTCCAGGTGGGCGCCTGATTGCCAAAACTTGAACTGTATTCCCTTGTTCTCCAGGTGGGCGCCTGATTGCCAAAATATGAACTGTATTCCCTTGTACTCTAGGTAGGCGCCTGATTGCCGAAACTTGAACTGTATTCCCTTGTTCTCCAGGTGGGCGCCTGATTTCCAAAATTTAAACTTCATTCCCCTGTTCTCCATATGGGTGCCTGATTACAAAAACTTGAACTGTATTCCCTTGTTCTCCAGGTGGGCGCCTGATTGCCGGAACTTGAACTGTATTCCCTTGTTATCCAGGTGGGCGCTTAATTGCCAAAACTTGAACTGTATTCCCTTGTCTCCAGGTGGGCGCCTGATTGACGAGAGTTGAACTGTATTCCCTTGTTCTCCAGGTGGGCCCCTGATTGCCAAAACTTGAACTGTATTCCCTTGTTCTCCAGGTGGGCGCCTGATTGCCAAAACTTGAACTGTATTCCCTTGTTCTCCAGGTGGGCGCCTGATTGCCAAAACTTGAACTGTATTCCCTTGTTCTCCAGGTGGGCGCCTGATTGCCAAAACTTGAACTGTATTCCCTTGTTCTCCAGGTGGGCACCTGATTGCCGAAACTTGAACTGTATTCCCTTGTTCTCCAGGTGGGCGCCTCATTGCCAAAACTTCAACTGTATTCCCTTGTTCTCCAGGTGGGCGCCTTATTGCCAAAAACTTGAACGGTATTCCCTTGTTCTCCAGGTGGGCGCCTGATTGCCAAAACTTGAACTGTATTCCCTTGTTCTCCAGGTGGGCGCCTGATTGCCAAAACTTGAACTNTTTAACTGCTAAAATATGTAAAATCTTGGGGAGGGTCAAAAATCACATGTATACAGTTGTCCCTCTTTGACTGGGAACGCGAAGAGTTTTCAGACAAAGAACGACTTTACAGGTTTTTTGACCCGACCCTTATTTAGGGAGACCAAAACCTAAGAGGAAGGAGAATGTGACCGAACCCTGGTATCTGAGCTGCGTACATATCCTTGGCTATAAAGGAATCAGGCCACGTGTAGTTCAGAAGTGAATGAGGTGATGGAGTATACTGAGGTGGAGAGCCGGTCGAGGTTCTGGTCTACGGTCCTATTATTATATTAAAAATAAAAAAAATAAAAAAGATTAACTAAGCCTGTCAACTATGAGCTACAAGATTCCTATCTATAAGTCTTCTGAAGCTTGATCTTGAGTCTTGAATGGTTCTTCATGCAAACCTTAGATTTAAACCTTGACGTTTGCTAGCTGCAGGTACCAGTCCATTGTTCTTCGGATCAAGACCGGACAAGCAATGCTCGTGATTTCAGCCATGTCTTGAGCAGTTCACATCTTTCTCTACTTCTGCATTTTGGATTCACTTCTTTCTTTCTTCTTTTTTTTTCCCTTTATTTTTTATTCTGGATAGTGACTAACTTTTGTTGATCATCTCGGACTGTCGACTCGCATTCTTGCCGCGAGCTTCTGTTACTTCTAACTTGAATTGAATTCTGAAATGAGTTCCCTTGTTCTCCAGGTGGGCTCCTGATTGCCAAAACTTGAACTATATTCCCTTGTTCTCCAGGTGGGTGCCTGATTGCCAAAACTTGAACTGTATTCCCTTGTTCTCCAGGTGGGCGCCTGATTGCCAAAACTTGAACTGTATTCCCTTGTTCTCCAGGTGGGCGCCTGAATGCCAAAACTTGAACGGTATTCCTGAATGCCAAAACTTGAACGGTATTCCCTTGTTCTCCAGGTTGGCACCTGATTGCCAAAACTTGAACTGTATTCCCTTGTTCTCCAGGTGGGCGCCTGATTGCCAAAACTTGAACTGTATTCCCTTGTTCTCTAGGTGGACGCCTGATTGCCGAAACTTGAACTGTAATCCCGTGTTCTCCAGGTGGGCGCCTGATTGCCAAAACTTGAACTGTATTCCCTTGTTCTCCAGGTGGGCGCCTGATTGCCAAAACTTGAACTGTATTCCCTTGTTCTCCAGGTGGGCGCCTGATTGCCGAAACTTGAACTGTATTCCCTTGTTCTCCAGGTGGGCGCCTGATTGCCCAAACATGAACTGTATTCCCTTGTTTTCCAGGTGGGCGCCTGATTTCCAAAACTTGAACTGTATTCCCTTGTTTTCTAGGTGGGCGCTTGATGCCAAAATTTGAGATGTATTCCCTTGTTATCCAGGTGGGCGCCTGCCATTACAACAAAACAGACAAAACAAAAGGAACTTTTCTACCCCAGTTTGGTACTAGGAACATCTGTGAGTGTTAATCGAATCTTGTTATCAAAAGAGCTATAAGAACTCAAAAGCTAAATCCCATTATCCAGGAGGGCCCTGAAAACTAAAGTTAAAACTCATCTTAAGAGTGAAAACTTGAAAGCTAAATTCAACTTCCTAAAGGTGAAACTTATGCTAAATCTCATTATCTAATGAAGGTCTTAAAACTAAGTCCCATTATCCAGGAGGGTCCTGAAAACTTAACATTAAATCCCATTATCCAGGAGGGTCCTGAAAAGCCGAGAAAGAACTTATCTGAGCCATGCTCTCTTCCAGGAGGATCTCTGCAGAACGAACAAAATTCCTTGCCCCTGAACCATGCTTTTCCTCATGGAGGGTTCCTGCAGATCGAACAAATTTTCTTTCCCCTTCTCAAACCGCCTTTCTACTGACGAAATTTTTGCACGGCACTTGAAAAATTCAAGCTTCCAAGCTTTGATTTGGACATAGTCTTCGTCCCTATTTCAAACAAAGAAAACTTGTGAGTTTAAACATGGTGGTTGGTTTGTGGCCTTGACTTTGAGGGAGATTGCTCCTTCACTTCCCATGATAACTTTGGTTTCAACTCGAAAGACCTTGCTTGTTTATTGACTAACCACCTTCTCTGTCATCCTTATCACAGAAAATACCTCTGATCCGTTCAAACAAAACATCCTCTATCTGTTGCATTTTGCTCATGAATTGACATTTACCGAACCTTTGTATTTCACATGAGTCCCAAAACACGTTGATTTTTACCAACTCAGTGCGCTTGCTGTTCTTTCCTGACGTAGGTCACTGGCCTTGGCCTTGAGGTCTATTGCTCCTTCACTTGCGATGATAACTTTGATTTCCACTTGGAAGACCTTGCTTGTTATTGGTTAACCACTTTCTCTGTCAACCTTATCACAGGAAATACCTTTGATCCGTTCAAACCCAACATCCTCTATTTGTTGCATTTTGCTCATGAATTGACATTTACTGAACCTTTGTATTTCACATGAATCCCAAAACACGTTGATTGTTACCAACTCAGTGCGCATGCTGTTCTTTCCTGACTTATGCCACTTTGATGTGCTAGCCAGATCCCGTTTTGTGCAATTGGAAAGCTGGTGGCAAATTTTTAAGTCATTTCTCACTTGTTCTGACCAAACAGACTCAGGAAGAGGAAGCAAACAAGACAAAAGGAACAGAGTAAAGGGGGCGATGGAAAGAGGTGACATCTAACAAGGAAATAACCAAGTAGAAACTTATCGGATGTGGGTACCAACTCTAATGACCATGACATTTGGATTAAGTGGCCTAATCTGTCAAGCAAGTATGATGTTCAACTCTTGTTATACCCCTAAACCGTGAAACTGGGCTTCAATGCTCCGATTATCCAATCTGATTCACGATCCTTCTTCGACTTGTAGTTCCCGAATGGTTTTCACCATCAAGCCTCTCTCATTTTGTTCTTTCTCTCAACTCACCCTCGCCTTATGGTGCCTGTGAACGTTTTCACCAATAAGAATCTCTCATTTTGTTCTTTTCTTCTTATTTCCTCTGATTCCACAGATGACAAGGCATTAACCATGGTAAAAACATCATATACTCTTGGCATGTCTAAACTCACCACTCTCAAAGATTATCTGGGAGGTCATTTTTGGATTGTAATGTGGCTTTTGGACAGGGTTAGAAATAAAGGATATCATAAAGGCTCAAAATAACTAAGACAACGGGGTTAATTTATTTACAACTTTTGGAATCCATTCTAAAAACTTTGCCCTAATTTCTAAAACAAAGGAATTTGATTCTTGTTTTTCTTTTTCTTTTGATGGAGTTACTAAGATAGACTGCCCCACTTTCGACTTCGTGGGATTATGAAATATTTTATTTGGTATGACCGAACCGTAAGGCTGCCTACGTATCTTGTGGTGACAAGAATCAGGTCAAACGTAGTTCACAAGACTACTTTTGTTACTATTTTCCTTTTTCTTTTTTTTTCTTTTTTCTTCCTTTTTTTCCTTTTTTTTTGTCTTTTTTTATTCCCCCCCTTTTTTTTATCTCTATTTTTTCTCTATTTTTTTGAAATTTTCTTTTGGAATGAACTTTCAAAAATAAACCTATGGGGACAATTTTTTTCGTATGACTCTAACTTGATTCCAAAAGAGGGGAGGTCAAAGAAATCAGTACAGGCTCAAAAGGGGTACTAATGGGTATAAAGTGTTTGGATAGCTGAAAGAGGGCCTCCCAATCTCTAAGAACACCAAGTATAACACATGCAACTTGAAAATGAAAATTGAAGATCATGCATAACATTACTTTTGCAGCATCGGCATTGGTATCACTGATATGCCTTCCACCTTTCTTTGGTGCCTTGTCAAGTACAGAACTCTTCTTAGGTGATTTCTTCTTTAAAATGGATGTGCTCCGTTAGTTTGGAGCAAAGCCCCTTGGCTTTATGTTTGTAACTTGAGATGCACTTGAACTGAAAGTTGCTCACTTCAATTTGTTTGGGACGCACTCTCTCGTAACAAATTCTTGTCGCCCTATTAACTTCCCAAATTATCTGCCCCAGTTTCACACAGTTCGGGCTTTAAATGATCTCAAAATGTCTTTACTCATTTCTCTCAAATGTCCCTATCATCTTCAAAAGTGTTTCACTGCTTCATGATTAGAGTAACTTTTAAGACCAGGCCTAGAATTATGCGTGCATGTCATGTTACTGGAGCTAGCATGAAAAGAAATATAAAGCAAACGAGAACTAAACAAAAACTGACTAGAAATAACGGAAAACAGGAAATTGCATTAGACAGACGGTGAAAGGGTTTGAACAACAAAACAAGCAAAATACACTAAGGTTGCAACCTTGGAAAAACCTAAATAACACTAACAGGGGTACTACGACTAAATGAACTAAGCAAAATAAAAGGATAGAAGGGTTTGAGCCACATGACAATATCCGGATTACAAGCCTGAAATAACCCGGACAGCAGAAATGACAACAAAACAAACCACCAGGACTCCCCTGGCTAGCCAAGAAAGGAGCGTCTTTCCAACTACCAAGCTCGACATTTTAGCCACTGAGTTCCACATCAATATTATCACTGGGACCTTCACCAACTTCAATCACATTGTCTTCACCAAGTGGCTCATTGACTCCTTTGACCAACCCTTCGTCATTGCAAGCATCCCAACAATTTATGCGTTGTCATGTACCTGTAGAGGATTATGTGTGACACTTGGGGTATTACTGCCTTGGACCACAATTATTCCTTCTTGAATCATTCTTTCTATTTCCGTTTTCAAAGCACGACAATCTTCAACATTGTGCCCCTAGGCATTGGAATGGTATTCACACCTTTTAGCAGGGTCAAAGCTTCTCGCACGTGGGTCTATATAATTCAGAGGAATAGATGCAATCATGTCGTAAAGCTTTAATTTCTCAAACAAGCTTGCATAGGACTCTCCTATTGGTGTAAAAATATCTTTTAGCCTTTGTTCCCTTCTACACCCTTGGCTTGAATGTGGGTTATAGGGCACTTGAAAATTTTGTGGAGGCTGGTGGGGATTCTGCGGTGCTCGTGCTCGTCTTTACCCGGTAATTAACCAATTACACGTATAATTAAGAATTATCTAAATTACCTAAAAATACCTCTCATTTTAAATATACTTTATATATCATACTATCGCTGTAACACCCCGCAAATTCGGCTTAGGTATGAATGAGTTAAAGGAGTAGTAAGGGTATATTTTGAGCATGTGGAGTCCCATCGAGATGATTATGGGTGAAAATAGTTGTTTAAAAATCAAGATGGAAAGAGAGGTGCATAAGATTTGTCAAAATCGACTAAGTTTGCATAAGGTTTGTCTTTCATCAAGTTTTAGTGAAAATGTGTAAGGAATTGGGGAAAACGTAAATCATTAAAGTTGTAGGCCATTGAAATAGCTTTCCAACGATATATTATAGAGCCCGAACGGATCTCTGTGCAAAAAGTTATGTGAGTTTTACGGAACAGTACCCGGTAGCGCGCCCATTAGCGCGACCGCGCTAATTTTGAGGCAGTGTTACTGCCATTTAGCGCGTTCAGTAGCGCGAGCAAACCCCCAGGTGCGCGAGCGCGCTAGTGGGGGGTCGTTTTAAAGCTATATTTCGTCCCCCACAGCCCTAAAACATAAAAACTTGCTCTAGAAAGGAAAGCTCTCAAAAACCTAACTCCTTAGGTGACTATTGGGGGTCTGGAGACCCGAGTTGATTTATTGCTATTGAGCATGGTAGACTTCGATGTTATCCTGGGCATGGACTGGTTATCTCCGTGTCATGCTATTCTAGACTGTTATGCTAAGACAGTCACTTTGGCTATACCGGGTGTACCGCGGATCGAGTGGCGTGGTGTGACTGACTATATTCCTAGCAGAGTTATTTCTTTCTTGAAGGCCCAGCGTATGGTTGGGAAGGGTTGTCTTTCCTATTTGGCGTTTGTGAGAGATGTGGGAGCTGAGACTCCTAGCATTGAGTCGGTTCCCGTTGTGAGGGAGTTTCCCGATGTGTTTCATGCAGACCTACCGGGTATGCCGCCGGACAGGGACATTGATTTTGGTATTGACCTGGTGCCGGGCACTCAACCCATTTCTATTCCACCATACCGCATGGCACCAGCGAAGTTGAAAGAATTGAAGGAGAAGCTTCAGGAGCTCCTGGATAAGGGGTTTATTCGGCCTAGTGTGTCACCTTGGGGTGCACCAGTTCTGTTTGTGAAGAAGAAGGATGGCACAATGAGAATGTGCATCGACTATAGGCAATTGAACAAGGTAACAATTAAGAACAAGTATCCCCTACCTCGCATAGATGATTTGTTGGACCAGCTTCAGGGAGCGAGGGTGTTTTCCAAAATTGATCTCCGTTCGGGTTATCACCAGCTGAAGATCAGGGATTCAGATATTCATAAGACTGCTTTCAGGACTAGATACGGTCACTATGAATTTCTTGTCATGTCTTTCGGGCTGACCAATGCCCTAGCAGCGTTCATGCATCTGATGAACAGTGTATTTCGGCCTTATCTAGATTCATTTGTCATAGTGTTCATTGATGATATCCTGATATACTCGCGCAGTCAGGAGGAGCACGCGCAGCATTTGCGAGTTGTGTTGCAGAGATTAAGGGAGGAGAGGCTTTATGCCAAGTTCTCCAAGTGTGAGTTCTGGCTCGGTTCAGTGGCTTTCTTGGGACATGTGGTGTCCAGCGAGGGTATTCAGGTTGACCCAAAGAAGATAGAGGCGGTGCAGAGTTGGTCTAGACCGACCTCAGCCACAGAGATTCGCAGCTTCCTTGGGTTGGCAGGTTACTATCGCTGGTTTATGCAGGGTTTTTCCTCTATTGCATCGCCCTTGACTAAGTTGACGCAGAAGGGTGCACCATTTGTATGGTCGGACGAGTGCGAGGAGAGCTTTCAGAAGCTCAAGACAGCTTTGACCACAGCTCCAGTATTGGTATTGCCATCAGCTTCAGGTTCTTACACGGTATATTGTGATGCTTCGAGAGTTGGGATCAGATGTGTGTTGATGCAGGAGAGTAGAGTTATTGCATATGCTTCTCGGCAGTTGAAGCCTCATGAGAAGAACTACCCTGTTCATGACTTAGAGTTGGCTGCTATAGTTCATGCATTGAAGATTTGGAGGCACTACTTATATGGCGTATCTTGTGAGTTATATACGGATCATCGCAACCTTCAGCATTTGTTCAAGCAAAAGGATCTTAATTTGAGGCAGCGTAGATGGTTGGAATTACTTAAGGATTATGACATTACTATTCTGTATCACCCGGGGAAGGCCAATGTAGTGGCCGACGCCCTGAGTCGGAAGTCGGTGAGTATGGGGAGCTTGGCATACATTCCAGTTGAGGAGAGGCCATTTGCAGTTGATGTTCAGGCCTTGGCCAACCGATTTGTGAGATTAGATATTTTAGAGCCCAGTCGAGTGTTGGCTTGTGTGGTTTCTCGGTCTTCCTTGTATGACCGCATCAGGGAGTGTCAGTATGATGATCCGCATTTGCTTGTCCTTAAGGACAGGGTTCAGCATGATGACGCCAGGGATGTGACCATTGGGGATGATGGTGTGTTGAGGATGCAGTGCCGAATTTGCGTGCCCAACGTGGATGGGCTTCGGGAGTTGATATTAGAGGAGGCCCATAGCTCGCGGTATTCCATTCATCCGGGTGCCGCGAAGATGTATCAGGATCTTAGACAGCACTATTGGTGGCGGAGGATGAAGAGAGATATTGTGGAGTATGTGGCTCGGTGTCTTAATTGTCAGCAGGTGAAATACGAGCATCAGAGACCGGGTGGCTTACATCAGCAGATGGTTATTTCTGAGTGGAAGTGGGAGAGGATCACTATGGATTTTGTTACCGGACTCCCACGAACTCTGAAGAAATTTGATGCTATTTGGGTGATTGTAGACAGGCTGACCAAGTCCGCGCACATCATTCCGGTTTGTACTACTTATTCTTCAGAGCGGGTGGCAGAGATTTATATTCGGGAGATAGTTCGATTGCATGGTGTCCTAGTTTCCGTCATATCAGATCGGGGCACTCAGTTCACCTCTCAGTTTTGGCAGGCAGTTCAGCGAGAGTTGGGTACTCAGGTGCAGTTGAGCACAACTTTTCACCCTCAGACAGACAGGCAGTCCAAATGCACCATTTAGATATTGGAGGATATGTTACGTGCCTGTGTTATTGATTTTGGAGGGTCATGGGATCGGTTTCTACCGCTTGCAGAGTTTGCCTACAACAATAGCTATCAGTCCAGCATTCAGATGGCACCGTATGAGGCCTTATATGGGAGGCAGTGTAGATCTCCAGTGGGTTGGTTCGAACCCGATGAGGCTAGATTGTTGGGGACAGATTTGGTTCAGGATGCATTGGAGAAGGTGAAGGTGATTCAGGAGAGACTCCGTACAGCACAGTCGAGACAGAAGAGCTATGCAGACAGGAAGGTTCGAGATGTATCTTTTATGATTGGTGAGAAGGTCTTGCTGAAGGTTTCACCCACAAAGGGTGTTATGAGATTCGGGAAGAAAGGGAAGCTGAGTCCGCGGTTCATTGGGCCTTTTGAGGTACTTAGGAGGATTGGGGAGGTGGCTTATGAGCTTGCCCTGCCACCTAGTTTGTCGGGCGTCCATCTAGTTTTTCATGTGTCTATGCACCGGAAGTACATTGGGGACCCGTCCCATGTTTTAGATTTCAGTACAGTTCAGCTGGAGGGTGACTTGACTTATGAGGTAGAGCCAGCAGCCATTTTGGATCGTCAGGTTCGGAAGTTGAGATCAAAAGATGTTGCTTCGGTGAAAGTGCAGCGGAGAGGTCGGCCCGTGGAGGAGGCTACCTAGGAGACCGAGCGGGAGATGCGGAGCAGATACCCCCACCTATTTGAGGCATCAGGTATGTTTCTTGACTCGCTCGAGGACGAGCGTTTGTTTAAGTTGGGGAGGATGTGACGACCCGACCCGTCGTCACGTGTGTTACCGCCCTGTTTTCCCCATTTTCTATTTCCTTATGCTTCATTATAAGTATTTGATGTGTTAGAGTTGATTGGGATTAGTTCTAGAAGGAAATGAGACACTTAGTCTCTTTAAGGAAGGCTTGTTTTGGAAAAGTCAACCAGACGTTGACCCTTGTGTTAGAGGGCTCTGATTTGAATTCCGATGATTTAGTAAGCTTCGGGGGT
>NW_017672702.1:124283-174399 GCF_001879085.1 Nicotiana attenuata | reverse complement strand
CGCAGAAGCGAGCTAGGCCTCGCAGGAGCGGAAATAGGAGCCCAGGTCAGGTTCCGCAGAAGCGGGACATTGGGTCGCTTAAGCGGTCCCGCAGATGCGAAGTTGGATCGCAGAAGCGGAAAGTCGCCTTAAGTGAAAGGTCCGCAGGAGCGAACATTGACCGCATAAGCGGAAGGCGCAAAAGCGGGAATTAATCCGCAGAAGCGGAAATAACTGGCAGGTTAAGTGAGAACATCTTCTTCGCGAATTTTTGAAAGAGTGACATTTTGGACTCCGAACCTTGAGAGCTTTGAGGCGATTTTGAAGAGGGATTCGAGGGCTATTATCAGGTATGAACTCTTGGACTTAGAGCTTGATTTTATGGTGTATAAACATGAATTTGGACTAAATAATCAAGGAATCAAAGGTCAAAAATGGTGGTTTAGGGCTTGAATTTAAGAGAGTTTAAAATAGGGATTTAAGGGGTCAAATGGACCCCGATTTTGATGATTTTGATATGTATAGACTCGTGGCGAGACGAGGAATCCGGAGATGTGAATTTCGTAATTTTTTGAGAAGTGGGCCCGGGGCTCGGGTTTTGCCAACTTCGTGATTTTTGATATTTTTCGAGTCTTTTCGATTGGGTTATGACCCATTAGCCTATTGTGATGTATTCCTTGTGGTTTTGATCAGATTCGACGCGCGAGGAGGTCGATCCGAAGGGAAAAGGCATAGCGAGCTAGACTTTGACCGGCTAGAGGTGAGTAATGATTTTAAATGATGTTCTGAGGGTTTGAAAACCCCGGATTTGCACAACTTGGTGCTACGTTGAGATGAGACACGCGTTCCATGACGAGCGCGGGGTCATTTACTATTGGGGACTGTGACTTGGTCCAGTCCGGAGGATATTTTACCGCGTATTAGCAATAACTTATTGTTTTCACTATGATTTGGGCTTATTGCCATATTTGGGGCTTATTGCCGACTGTTTGAACTCTTTATGAACTATCATCACTGTTTTCCTCACTGTTTGAAATTTTATTTGAACTCAGTCCATGTGATTTACACTGTTTCTTGAACCCAGCCATATTTACTCAAACTTGGAGTTTTAAACTGATATTTGAACTATTGTTTGAGCTGAGTATTACTGCTTTACTGTCGCCCGAGGAGCTGTTGACTATTTCTGGACTGATTAAGGCCGAGGGCCTTATGTGAGGGCATGATGAGTGAGGTAGGAGGCTTTCAGGCCTCGTATTGATACTTTTCAGCCTTTCAGGCCTTGTTGATAGCGCTTGGGCTGTAGGAGCCCCTCCGGAGTCTGCACACCCACAGTGAGCGCGGGTACCCATCTAGAGTGATTAAATATTGAACAGTGGTAACAATGACACTGTTATACGCGTTTGGTCAGGTAACAATGACTGACCAGTCAGGTAACAATGACTGACCAGTGGTAACAATGGCACTGTAATACGCGTTTGGTCAGGTAACAATGGCTGACCGGTCAGGTAACAGTGGCTGACTTACTGGTTGAGTATGATTGATTTTTAACTGTTTTCAAAAAGATTTTCTTCCTATATTTCACTGGTTTCTACTGTTTATCTGATGTTGCTGCTTGAGATAGCATTATTTGTGCCCCTTGTGGGATTTTATGTTCTCAGTCGTTATTTAATTTTATTACTCACTAGGTCGGAGTACTCACATTACTTCCTGCACCATGTGTGCAGAGACAGGCACAGCTGAGTTCGTACCTGAGCGCTGATTTCCTTCCAGACCAGGCGGACTGGGAGAGACGAGGTAGCTGTCGACGTCCACAGCCCCGTTTCTTCCTTATCTTCTGCATATTTTATTCATCTCCAGACTATGTTTCCAGACTTGTAGTATTTTCATCAACTCTGTAGTAGCTCGTGACTTGTGACACCCCGATCATCGGGATGAGTTTGGGATGGTTTTTCCCCGTTATGTTACGTTTATTTCCGCACTTATGATTAATCAGTATCTATGGTTTAAACCTGTTATGCTAAGAAATTGGCAAAAGCAGTGTTGATTGTTCTGTTGGCTGGCCTTGTCTTCACGAGAGGCGCCATCACGACCGGGTGGGAATTGGGTCGTGATAGAACCGTACCGAATAAATTTACATGCGAAAAAAGTATATATTGAGCTTAAAAATAATAAAGCATTAATTTTTCTCATGGTCCTCGGAATTGTGAAAATAGTTACAAACCACAAGTAAATAAACTCAAAATCCTAATTCCCAAACCTATTATATTACTCCTATTAAAACTAAATTATTTCCGGCATATTCACTAGCAACACACAAAGTATTGTAGCGACTATGAGTGGCAAACTACAATGTGTTGAATGTATTTTCTTTCATATGTTTAGATTTATCTTTTTGAATATTTAATCTTCTATAAAATTTGTTCTTGAGTCCCAACCTTGGTTAATATCTTTTCACTCATGTGATTTATATTTTATTTGTATAGTTTCTTTTACGCTGCTGTAGAATAGTCGATGGATCTATACCCTGGTTATTTTAAATATTTTCTTAATTCATCACCCTTTAAATTGTAATAATATCTAGAGAGTTTTGTTAAAGGCAAAATACATACTTTACTCATCGACCTTGTACTCAAATTCCTCTTACACATTTGTTAGATACGGGAATAGCATTACACATCAAAACTTTTAAAAGTGTATCAATTACGCACCTATTTTGCCATGTGTCACACGTGTGTATTAAACATAAAAGAGGCATGTGAAACTAAAAGATTCACCTGAAATTAAGTTTTTTCCCCTTTTTTTTTTAACTATTTCGTTTTCAAATTAAACAAAAAAAAGAATATAACCATGTCTTCTTCCCCAACCCCAGCGTTTTCTCCCCCCCCCCCCCCGCCCCCCTCCAGTTTCATCTTCTTCCCCAACCCTCATCCTAGTTTTATCTACCCCTCATATTTCGTCTCTCCAACCCCCATGACTAAGAAGAAGAAAAAAAATATATGAGCTATTGGGTCTTGTAAAAATCACCATTATTGACTTTTTATAAACGCTTGAAAATTTAACCGGGTCTTGTTGATTTGGTGTTTCATGACCTAGAAATTAGTTTGAATTCGTGATTATTGTTGAGTAAAAATTTACTTAGGTAATTGTTACACCTCCTTTTTCCTACCCCCGGAAGGGATATAAATGGAGTTTTTTCCAATTTAAGTGACAATCGAAACGGAATTTATTTATTAAAGTTCAGAGTCGCCACTTGGATAATTAATGGTATCCCAAGTCACCGGTTCAAATCCCGAATCAAAGAAAAGATTGACTCTGTTTTTGCAGTCCACGAACACAGAAATCCGGGTAAGGAATTCTGTTAACCCGGGAGAAGGTGTTAGGCATTTTCGGGTTCCATTATTTTAGCACGGTCGCTCAACTGTTATAATTGGTCTATTACCTGATTTTAATACATCTTTTAGCCTATGGTGTATTTTAACTTATTAACCGCTTTTAATCATTTTTAAGAAGATTCAACGCTATTTAAAACACGCATTGGACCACGCCACATGAAATGCACCCGCGGTCCGCGATACATTTTTTCTAACGTTGTTGAGATTTGAATTTGGGTCACATGAAATGCACACCCGAGTTTAAGGAAGTTAATTTAAATTACGCGCCTAAAGCAGCTACGCAATTTCAAGTTTGCGAGGGCCATGGAAAGTTCGCTAATGGCACACCTCGATTTCTAAAAGGTTTAAAATTAATTATCCGAGGGTCGTGGGTTATTTATTTATTTTTATGGCACACCTCGAGTCTATTTGCCAAAGAAATCTTGATCTAATTCTAAGAGGGCCATAAATTATATCTTGCCTAATAAGCACGCCTCAAACAAATTTAAAGAATCTAAGTAATTTAGGAAGAGTTAAAGGGGTTCTAATCATTTTAGGCTAAACGTAATACATGAATACACTAATTTTGATAATTATGTAAGCTCAAAAACAGTGTACTCATCTAGCACAGAACGTAAAGAAAGAAAGAAAACATCTGTCGTTGAACAGCTACAGCACATGCAAACCATATCGAGTGATGTTTCATTTTTGACACTAATTGCTTAATGAGTGCAGAAATCCTTCACTAGCATTTTTTAGTAATCAACTAGGACATAGCATTGTGATTTGGATTAAGAACCTACAGTATGCATTCAACAACTCTCTCAAGTTCTATGGGGTTATCTTTGCAGTAAGCATGTCAAACTCTAGAAACTCTACTCTATCACCACATACTGATTCAATAATTCTCTTATATCTTGTCAAATAATAGAAAACCAAAGATGCCAGTTAACCAAGAATTAGGGGATAACTATCTCATGTGAACTAAAACCAATAGTACAAAGTCCAAATCCACACAGAAAAACAGTAACAAGCACGTATGAACACCAATAACCATAAATCAACTAGAGCAAATTTCTATCAAGGGGTACTTAGACTCCCCTCTTCTAGTTAACTGCACATCCTCATATTTCAGTTGGAGGATGCTTCAGGCAAACTTTGTAGCCAGCTATTAAAATATGAGTCTGTTATTTACATGGAAAAAAAACTACAAAACTAGTAAAACATCTAATTCAACACTGAAATATTACATTGATTTCTGCAGAAGTAACTCTGAATAATAGGCTACATGAACACCTGAGTATAAAACTCCATTTAACAATTTTAGTCATCAACTCTAATGTTACAGATATCACTACATCCACTTCCATTCCAGGGATTCAAGAATGTCCCTGGATACAGCAAAACCAAACCAAAAATGTGCTTGGAGTTAGCTAATAACAGCAGCAAACAGAATCAGCCTTTAAAAATCAGTAACACCAGATAAAATCCACTTCTTCCAACCAGTAAAGAGCCCAGATGAACAACAATCTCGAAAATCTGATTAGCTAAGAAGTTTTAAGGCAAAATTGGACTAGTATTGACCAAAGAAAATGCAAGAAATTCAATGTTCTTTCAAAGCTCATCAGACTCAGCCATTTTTAATTTTCAGTATTTTTCAGTCTCTCCATTCTGTGACTTGTGAGTGAAGAAACAGTCCTTTTATAAGGAGCTTTTAGGGCAGCAAAATGAGTCAGTTTATTGCCCTTAAATCCTCTTCCAATTTTTATTTTTGCTATTTAATCCCTAAGTTCAAATTCAGCTTTTTCAGAACAGTCCTTAACCCTTCTTCTAGGAAGCTTCCTAAATTAGTTATAATAGATTCCCTAACCTAAATTCCCTAGACTGCCCTTAAATCCCCCTGTTTTTACTTCAGAAACCAAAACAGATACGGGTCAAGCTTGACCCAACACTTAACAGGCCCTTTGAAGGGGTCGAGAATGGCCACAAGGCCCAAACAAAATCAGAAATCTATTTGGTAATTCGATGAGAAATAGAAGAAAATAATGACTTGAATGCTTTTCAAAACTAAAAACTAAACTCAAATGACTGATTTACTTTTAAACTAAATTAATGATCTATAATTAAACTACATATTCAAATTAACAAGATCTAACTTAAGCTAATTATACGACTGGAAAAAAAGCCAGAACTTAAACGAGCAAAATGCACAAACCAAAACAAAACTAACGAAATTTTTTATTAGAAAACTGGAAAGCACACAGAATAAGTACGACCACCATACAAACAATGAAAACCTATATTCAGCGGTTTAAATTTCACCATATTCATCCCAAGAAATCAAACTAAAGAAAAATAGAAGAAAGGGAGAGGGACAGGTAAAAAAAACGGACAGAAAAGATGAAGAAACTTACCGAATCAAACTCGAAACCAGTATTGGACTCTTGAGAAAACTCAGGAAACTTGGGGATTAAACCTTGCATGCCAACGATTCAAAAGAAATCGATTTTAGGCTTTTAGGGTTTCGAACTACGATTTGAAATTCGAGCACTTGTGGAGGGATTCGAGAGAAGTTATGTTAAGATTTAGATTGGGGAGGGTGAGAGGGTTCTGGGGTGTTATTTTTGGGTGGATTGAAGCGGTGTAAGGCGGCGGCGCCGGCGGATATGGTAGAGGTTTCAGGGGCGGCGAGCTCTAGGGTTCTGAGAGACCAAGGGGTGAGGAGAGGACTGAGGGGGGTTGACAGGGGTATGGGGGGCGTTTGGACACTACTATATGAAAGGGAGTTGAGTTCCCAGCCGTTGGATCATGCAAGATCAACGGGTGGGATATGATTGAGCCAAACGGTGCCGTTTGGACCAGTTACACGGACCGGGTCTAGGGTGGAACTGGACCGGGTGGGAATCGGGTTTGGGCCTGGGGCTGGGGAGTGTTTTGGGCGGATTTCAATTGAAAATGTCCCAAATTTGCAAGACGAAAAATTCTTCAATTCCTTCTTTTATTTTCTAATTATCCTTTTCTCTTAATTAAAATCCTACAAAATAAAAAGCCTAAATTATCCAAAAGTGTGAAATTAAACTAATTAGTTAATTATAAATATACTTAATTCTAAATTAAAGAGAAAAATCAAATAAGCTAGAAATTTAAAGACAAAAATGTAGAAACATGCTATTTTTGTGATTTTTCAAAGTGTTATAAAACAAATAATTACCGAATAATTCTAAAAATATAAAAAATAAAATCCTAAATGCAATGCATGATATTTTTGTATTTTCATGAATTAAATAAAATTGAACATGCACAGACAAATGCAAACAATTAACAAAATGCTACAAAAAATCTACGAAATAGCAAATAATAGGAAAAATTTATTTCTTGAATTTTTGGGAGTAATTCACATAGGGAAAAAATCACGTGCTCATAGCTGCCCCTCTTTGCTCGGAAACACGAAGAGTTTTCGTGCAAAGATAAAGTGAGCGGATACGAGCGATTTTTGCCCGTTTGAATAATCCGTGGGAAGCATTTTTGATAGATTTGACCGCACCCTGCTTCTGAGGCTGCCTACATATCCTTGGCTATAAAGGAATCAGGTCAGTGTAGTTCGGGAAGTTTCGGTAGCTTGGACTACCATGAAGCTGTAATTTCACTGTTGTTGCTGTTGTCACTGCTTGTTGAACCTCTTATTACACCAAGACAAAATAAAAGAAGTTAGACTAAACTATGATCTATGAATTACAACAATCCTATCTACACTTCTTCAAACTTGGTCTTGCAGTTTCCGCTGCTCTGTTGACTTGTACTCTCCAGGTGAGATTCCTTTGTTGCTGTCTTGAATTGTATTCTGAGGTGCTTTCCCTTTGTTTTTCAGGCGGGCACCTGACTACTGAACTTGAATCGTCTTCCTTCGAACATTGTTGCTTCCCATTTGTTCTCCAGATGGGCTCCTGATTACCAACACTTGAATTGATGCTTCCCTTCGTTCTCCAGGCGGGCTCCTGATTACTAACACTTGAATTGCTGCTTCCCTTCGTTCTCCAGGCGGGCTCCTGATTACCAACACTTGAACTGCTTCCCTTCGTTCTCCAGGTGGGCTCCTGATTACCAACACTTGCGCTGACTCCTCTGAAACTGCTGCATGTGAACCTGATTACAACAAAACAAACAAAACAAAAGAAATTTTTCTGCCCCAGTTTGATATCGGGAACATCTGTGAATGTTAATCGAATCATGGTACCTAAAAGATCTAAGAATTTAAAAGTTAAATCCCATTATCCAAGAGGGTCCTGAAAATCTAAAATTAAATCTCATCTTAAAAGTGACAACTTCAAGGCTAAATTCTATTTCCTAAAGGTAACTTACGCTAAATCTTATTATCTATGAAGGTCTTAAAAACTTAAAACTAGATCCCATTATCCAGGAGGGTCGTGAGAACTTTAAATTAATCTCATTATCCAGGAGGGTCCTGAAAAGCCGAGAATGAACTTACCTGAGCCGCGCTCTCTTCCTGGAGGATCTCTGCAGAACGAACAAAATTCCTTGTTCCTGAACCATGCTTTTCCTCATGGAGGGTTCCTGCCGATCGAACAAATTTCTATCCCCTTCTCAAACCGCCTTTGTGCTGACATAATTTGGGCACGACATTCGAAAAATTCAAGCTTCCAAGCTTTGATTTGGACATAGTCTTCATCCCTGTTTCAAAGAAAACTTGTGAGTTTAAACATGGTGGTTGGTTTGTGGCCTTGACTTCGAGGGCGATTGCTCATTCACTTCCCATGATAACTTCGATTTCAACTCGAAAGACCTTGCTTGTTTATTGACTAACCACTTTCTCTGTCACTCTTATCATGGAAAATACCCCTGATCCGTTCAACCCCAATACCATTCATCTGTTGCATTGTGCTCATGCATTAACAGTTACCGTGTATTTCACATGAATCCCCAAAGCACGTCAATTGCCACCCACTCAGTGTGCACGCTGTTCTTTCCTGACTTAACCCACTGGCCTTGGCCTTGAGGTCTATTGCTCCTTCACTTGCCATGATAACATTGATTTCCGCTTGGAAGACCTTGCTTGTCAATGGTTAACCACTTTCTCTGTCAACCTTATCACAGAAAATACCTTTGATCTGTTCACCCAACACCCTCTATCTGTTGCATTGTTCATGAATGGACATATACCAAACCTTTGTATTTTACATGAATCCCAAAGCACGTTGATTGCTACCAACTCAGTGCGCACGCTGTTCTTTCCTGACTTATGCCACTTTGACGTGCTAGCCAGATCCCGTTTTGTGCAATTGGAAAGCTGGTGGCAAATTTTGATGTCATTTCTCACTTGTTCTGACCAAACAGACTCAGGAAGAGGAAGTGAACAAGACAAAAGGAACAGAGTAAAGGATAATGAAAAGAGATGATTCCTAACAGGAAAAACTCCAAAGTAAATACTTATCAGACGTGGGTACCAACTCTAATGACCATGACATGCTTTGGATTAGGTGGCCTAATCTATCAAGCAAGTCTAATGTTCAACTCTTGTTATACCCCTAAGCTGTGAAACTGGGCTTCAATGCTCCGCTTATCCAATCATGATTCACAATCCTTATTCGACTTGTACTGCCCAAAGGGTTTTCACCATCAAGTCTCTCTCATTTTGTTCTTTTTCTCAACTCACCATCGCCTTATGGTGCCTGTGAGGGTTTTCACCAATAAGACTCTCTCATTTTGTTCTTTTCTTCTTATTTCCTCTGATTCTGCAGATGGCAAGGCATCAACCATGGTAAAAACATCATATACTCTTGGCATGTCTAACCCGGCATTCTCAAAGATTATCTGGGAGGTCTTTTTTGGACTGTAATGTGGCTTTTGGACAAGGTTACAAAGAAAGGATATCATAAAGGCTCAAAAATAACTATGACAATATGGTTAATTTATTTACAACTTTTGGAATCCATTCTAAAAACTTTGCCCCAATTTCTAAAACAGGGGAATTTGAATTTATTTTTCCCTCTTTTTTTGAATTTCCCACTCTCGACTTCGTGGGATTATGAAATATTTTATTTGGTATGACCGAACCGTGAGGCTGCCTACGTATCTTGTGGCGACAAGAATCAGGTCAAACGTAGTTCACAAGACTACTTTTGTTACTATTTTCCTTTTCTTTTTTCTTCTTTTTTTTTCTTTTTTTCTTTATCTCTTTTTTTTGAATTTTTCTTTTGAAATGAACTTTCTAAAATAAACCTATGGGGACATGAACTCTTCATTTTTTTTGTTTTTTTTTCGTATGACTCTAACTTGATTCCAAAAGAGGGGAGGTCAAAGAGATTAGTGCAGGCTCAAAAGGGTATCAAATGGTGTAAGTGTTTGGGTAGCTGAAAGAGGGCCTCCCAATCCCTGAAAATGCCAAGTACAACACATGCAACTTGAAATGAAAATTGAAGATCATGCACAATATTTCTTTTGCGGCTTCCGCATTGGTATTACTGATATGCCTTCCACTTTTCTCTAGCGCCTTGTCAAGTACAGAACCCGCGTTGGGTGATTCCCTCTTCACAATGGATATCCTCCGTCAATTCAGAGAAAACTTCCTTGACTTTATATTATAACTTGAGATGCACTTGAACTCAAAGTTGTCTGCTTCAAATCGTTCGGGATGCACTCTCCCTTAACGAATTCTTGTCACCCTATTAACTTTCCAAATTATCTTCCCCAGTTTCACATAGTTCGGGCTTCAAATGATCTCGAAATGCCTTTACTTATTTCCCTCAAATGTCCCTATCATCTTCACAATTATTTTATTGCTTCATGATTAAACTAACCTTTAAGACCAGGCCTAGAATTATACGTGCATGTCATGTCACCAGAACCAGCATGAAGAGAACTATAAAAGGAGAAGAGAACTAAACAGAAATGACTAGAAATAACAAAAAATAGAAAATTGCATTAGACAAACGGTGAAGGGGTTTGAACAACAAAACAAGCACTAAACTGGGGTTACAACCCTGGAACAAACCTAGACAGCACTAAACGAGTTACTACGACTAAACACACCAGGCAAAATAAAAGGATAGAAGGGTTTGAGTCACAAGACAATATCCGGATTACAACCCTGAAATAAACCGGACAACAGAAATGACAACAAAATAAACCACCAAGACTCCTCCCTGGCTAACCAAGAAAGGAACATATTTCCAATCACCAAGCTCAACATCTTAGCCACTAAATTCTGCATCAACAATACTAGGACCTTCACAAGTCTTCATCACATTATTCTTAACAAATTGCTTTTGGGTTCCCTTTGCCGGCTCGTTCTTAAGATCAACCTCTGATAGCGCTGAAAGCTTTGCAGCGCGTGGACCTCCGAGGATCTCAGAAGAATTCTCATATTCCTTTTCAAAACAAATCATACCCACCATATGCGTCTCATTACGAACAGGCAATGGACTTCGACTAGTGTCTGCTGCATCTGGATTTTGCACGACAATGTCACCTGCATCAATAAGCTTCTGAATTGCATTTTTCGGGTGCCAACACTTTTCTGTACTGTGACCCGGGGCATCGGAGCATTATGCGCACCTTTGAGAAAAATCAAACTTCTTTGGCAGAAGGTTTGGCATTTTTATCTGAATCGGCTTCAACATGTCCAATTGCCTCAACCTTTGGAACAAACTGGCATATGATTCTCCAATAAGGGTGAAAGCCTTTTCTTTTTTCAGTAGTCTTTTCAGTTTGTATTCTGGCCTCGGTTGGAACCTTTTGCGGGCAGGTGGCTGATATGCTTGAGGGGGCGGGTAAGACATTTGGGGAAGTGGTGCGGTGCGGTCCATCGCGGGCCTCGTGGGTGTAGAGCATATGGTGGTGCATTATGGATAGGGTACTGGGAAAGTGATGTACGACTTTGGGGGTTCTGTGGAGAGAAGTAGCATTGGGGCGGATCATCTGGTGCACAAGGATATCCATGGGGTCGATGTCGAGGCTGAAAGCGTTGAGCAGGAATGCCCAGCGGATCATTTTTTCTATTTCTCTTTCTTCCACCCAAACTTACTGGGATGTTCTGAATGTCTTCCGTAGTATCTTTCAATGCTGAATAACTCATGATTTTGCCTGACTTGATTCCCTCTTCTACCATCTCCCCTATTTTTACCACATCATTGAAAGGTTTACCCAAGGTCAGAATCAAATGACTGAAGTAGGTGGGCCCTGAGATTGTAGGAAAAGCTCAACCATTTCTTCTTCACCAATCGGGGGGCT
This sequence comes from Nicotiana attenuata, assembly GCF_001879085.1. Lineage (NCBI taxonomy): Eukaryota > Viridiplantae > Streptophyta > Magnoliopsida > Solanales > Solanaceae > Nicotiana > Nicotiana attenuata. The sequence continues at coordinate 162,802 of NW_017672702.1, read as the reverse complement.
GACTCGAGCAGCTTGCTCCCTCCATTTGAGCCCAAACTCCCTAAAGCTTTCCTCCGGCTTCTTTTCCATTTTAGATAGGGAGGAGCGGTCTGGGGTAATGCCTAATTTGTATTGAAAGTGTCGAACAAAATCTTGAGCCATGTCGCCCAATGTATGCCACTTACCGACATCCTGACGATTATGCCATTCTAAAGCTGCCCCAGTCAAGCTCTTACTGAAATACGCCATCAACAAATCATCTTTCTCGCCAACACTTCTCATTTCACTGCAATAAACCCTCAAATGGGCTACCGGATCTCCACACCCATCATACAAGTTAAACTTTGGCACTTTAAACCCCGCGTGTAGGCGAACGTCAGGGAACATGCATAATTCTTTGTAACACATGTTAACCTGGTCTCCCATCCCTTGCAAGTTCTTTAAGGACTGTTCTATACCTTTCAGCTTCCTAGATATCTCATCTCGCCCTTCTTTTCCTGTGACCTTTTCATTTTCAACATGAGGCTCATTCCGAGGGTTCTGATTGTATGAGTCAGGAACCTTGTGGGCAACCTCTGAGGGGTAATATTGGGCATCATGAGCTTTGAATGGGTGTTCATTGTTGGGGATAGTGGATATGACAGGAGGGCAATTTTGGGGAAAGGTAATTGGAGGACGAGTGATGGAGCTACTAGGGTGGTTGGGAAAGCTGTGATAAGCAGGTGGATCTGGAGAGTATGGGGGATCATCTGGCACTATGACCGGAGTTTGGGTGAGGGCAACGTCTAGGAAGCTAGGTGGTGGCGGGAGTGGTGCCTTCCCAGTCATCCAGGCTTGATACGTGCACGTCATGTGTTGTCTTAACATCCTTACCTCATCAGCCAACCCACTGTCCTGTTCAAACAGTTGCTTTTGGGTCCCAGTATCAACCAACTTAATTATGTTGTTGTCTGCCATTGCCTTGGACTTTATGTTGTAGAGAGGAGTTACCACTTTAAGAACCACAAACCAACCACCCTTCTGCTATGAAGATAACAAAATGAGGTCATCACGTTAGCGTTAGGGCATTTAACATAAAATAATCTCACTTTACGTGCAATGCACCTAGCCACAGTTATCGGTTCTAAAATGACTTCGAGGGTACGAATGCCAGCTGGCATCATCCCAATTTATTCCTTTCAATCCTCTCTTTTCTTTGCATTTTCTAGCACTTGCTCGCTCATTTTCCTTCCCCTTTTTTTTGCTAATTATCACTCTTTTCTTTCCTCTCATTTCTCACATCCCATAATTTCACCCTTTTTCTTTTTCTTTTTTTTTCGTTTTCTCTTTATTTTCTTTTAATAAAAAAAATGATTCGATCGAACCCTATGTAGGATGCCTACGTATCATGACGCCGCATGAATCAGATCTTTGCGTAGTTCTGGAAGATCGGAAATAAAGAAAACAAACAAACGTTCTCTTTTTTTTTTTTACCTTAATGACTACTCTGACGAGAAAAGGGAAATAAAAGAAGCAAATCTTTTTTTTTGAATTTTCTAGACTTAATGTTCTATAACCTATTCTTAACTCAAGCTTAACGAGCATATATATTTTCTTTTTTTTTTTCTTTTTGCATCAAATACTCTATGGGAATTATTAAGAAAAAATCCCTAGAAGAGAAAAACATTTTTTGATTCTTTTTTTTTTTTTTTAGGAAGGAAGTCTAAAGAATGAACCAAAGAAGAGCATTTTGAATTTTCACTTGATATCCTGAAGAAAGATTTCAAAACAAGAAATGAAAAGATAAAAACTATTTTTGGACTTCAATTCTTAATTACCTAAAGGAAAATTCTAAAGATAAACAAAAGATAAGGTATATTTTTTTCTATGTACAATATCCTAAAGTTCTAATGAAAATAAAAGATTTTTTTTTTCATTTTTTTCGTTAATTTTCCCAATGAAGAACCTCACAAGAAAATCCTTTTTTTTTCTGATTTTTGGAATTAATATCTTAAAAGAAAAATTTTAAAGAGGTACTAAAAAAAATTCTCTTCTCTTTTTTTGAATTTTCGGTCTTAATGTACTAAAAGGAAATATAAAAGTAATTTTTATTTTGAGTTCTAAATATTAATTTCCTAAAATAAAACCATCTCAAACTTTCCCTTTTTTTTTCTTTTTAATTTCTAGGAGTAGTATTTCTAAAGGAAATTCTAACAGAAATATAAAAATGTAAAATATCTCCTTTTTTTTTGGATTTTTGATTTATAATACATTTTCAAATGCGAAATAGGAAATAATAACAAAAGACTCGACAAACTTAACCGGACTATGACACACTCTAGCATCAACTAAATGACTGAATACTACTTATACAAGACTAGAAAGCAAAACATGAACAATAGACTCAAAAACATCAAAAGACTCCTCAGGCAGCTCCTGAATGTAGTGGTCCTGGGGTATCTGTCATGCTCAAACTCCGATAAGTAGATCCACACCTGTATGAGAAAACTTTAACCAACACTATGTGAGATAATAACGCTCCATGTTAGACACATGCAAGACATGATTGAGGCTATTTTTGCAAAATGACTTATTTGGCCAAAAGATGGCTAGAAGTGCAAAATTTGGCTAAGACCCCGCAAAGCCAAGAACCTAAGATTTACTTGAAAGACCGGACTCTATGTGGGTTGCCTACGTATCACGCCTCGAAAGAAAAGAATCAGGTATGCGTAGTTCGGGCAGATTGAATACGGGCGAGAATTAAAAAAACAACTAATTTAGAGAAAATATATTTTTTATCTTTTTCTTGAAAACTGATGAAACATGTAAACTCTTTTTGGATTTCTATTTTCCTTTTTTTTGATTTTTTTTTTTTTGAAAATGATGGGAAAGTGCAAAATCTTTATGGATTTTTCGTATATCTTTTTTTTGGTCTTTTTCTTTAAAAAAATGTGAAAGAAAAACATAATTCGGCCCTACTTGCTTATTTTCACACTTCACCCTCTTTTTTTATTTTTTTTTATTTGCCCTCAGCTATCATTGGTCCGCCAAATGACCCTTTTACCCTTGAAGAAATGCAACATGTAGCACATAGGATGCATCAAGATGGTCTGTTATTTTGGGTACACATGTCCTAGACGGACCCAACCCCTGTGTTGAGCCCCCTAAGTGAAATGCACGTGATGCAACAAACGTTCCTACTAGGGATCCGGCATGAGGCTATGTTATTCTAGGTTTAAAAACCTGGGTTTATTTGTTCTAGACCTGGCCTACCCAAGCGGACAGCTCGAGCCGAGGGGGGCAGCGTACCGGGAATACAAAAGCTTCACCGGCTTTGCAACTTGTCCGAACCTCGTCCTAAAATTGGAATATGACTCTAACAGAAGAGAAGTCACACGAAGTGCACACTTCCCAGATGATTTAGAAGACTCAGAGAGAGGAGGGTTTCGCAACAATTTATATACAGTTCAACAATATCAAAGCGGTAAAAAGCAACATTTAGCACATTAGGCCCAAACATGTAAATAAAACCAGATTACAAATAAAGCCAAATATAACAATTATTCTAAGCTCGAAATCTGAACCCTGAACCAGAGGTCCTGGGTTCTTGTCCCCAGCAGAATCGCCAGAGCTGTCACACCTCCTTTTTCCTACCCCCGGAAGGGATATAAAGGGAGTTTTTTCCAATTTAAGTGACAATCGAAACGGGATTTATTTATTAAAGTTTAGAGTCGCCACTTGGGATAATTTATGGTGTCCCAAGTCACCGGTTCAAATCCTGAATCGAAGAAAAGATTGACTCTGTTTTTGCAGTCCGCGAACACAGAAATCCGGGTAAGGAATTCTGTTAACCCGGGAGAAGGTGTTAGGCATTCCCGGATTCCGTGGTTTTAGCACGGTTGCTCAACTGTTATAATTGGCCTATTACCTGATTTTAATACATGTTTTGGCATAAATTGGTACAACTAAAAAATGTGATGCATATGTGTAGTAGTACAATTCATGAAATAAAAATAAATAAAAAAGGAAGCAAAAAGCTAGGGGTGTCAATGTATATTTAAAAACCGAATAAATCGACCAAACCTTACCGTAACCGAACTAATTTTTAGGCTTCTTTTAATAAAATTGCAAGTTCTTATATAAATCAATAACCAATAATTAGGGTAGATTTTTTTTATTTTACGAAAATAAATCGAAAAAATACCGAACCGTAACGAATAAATTTACATGTGAAAAAAGTATATATTAAGCTTAAAAATAATGAAGCATTAATTTTTTCCATGGTCCTTCGAATTGTGAAAACAGATACAAACCACAAGTAAATAAACTCAAAATCCTAATTCCCAAACCTATTATACTACTCCTATTGAAACTAAATTATTTTCGGCATATTCACTAGCAAGATACAAAATATTGTAGCGACTATGAGTGGCAAACTACAATGTGTTGAATGTATTTTCTTTCGTATGTTTAGATTTATCTTTTTGAATATTTAATCTTCTATAAAATTTGTTCTTGAGTCCCAACCTTGGTTAATATCTTTCCACTCATGTGATTTATATTTTATTTGTATAGTTTCTTTTACGCTATTGTAGAATAGTCGATGGATCTATACCCTGGTTATTTTAAATATTTTCTTAATTCATCACCCTTTAAATTGTAAAAATATCTAGAGAATTTTGTTTAAGGCAAAATACATACTTTACTCATCGACCTTGTACTCAAATTTCTCTTACACATTTGTTAAATAAGGGAATAGCTTACACATCAAAACTTTTAAAAGTGTATCAATTACACACCTCTTTTGCCATGTGTCACACGCGTGTATTACACATAAAAGAGGCATGTGAAAACTAAAATATTCACCTGAAATTAAGTTTTTCCCCCTTTTTTTTAACTATTTCGTTTTAAAATTAAACAGAAAAAGAATATAACCATGTCTTCTTCCCCAACCCCAGCGTTTTCTCCTACCTCCCCCCCCCCCCTCCCGTTTCATCTTCTTCCCCAACCCTCATCCTAGTTTTATCTACCCCTCATATTTCGTCTCTCCAACCCCCATGACTAAGAAGAAGAAAAAAAAATATATGAGCTATTGGGTCTTGTAAAAATCACCATTATTGACTTTTTATAAACGCTTGAAAATTTAATCGGGTCTTGTTGAATTTGGTGTTTCATGACCTAGAAATTAGTTTGAATTCGTGATTATTATTGAGTAAAAATTTACTTAGGTAATTGTCACACCTCCTTTTTCCTACCCCCGGAAGGGATATAAAGGGAGTTTTTTCCGATTTAAGTGACAATCGAAACGGGATTTACTTATTAAAGTTCAGAGTCGCCACTTTAGATAATTTATGGTGTCCCAAGTCACCGGTTCAAATCCCGAATCGAGGAAAAGATTGACTCTGTTTTTGCAGTTCGCGAACACAGAAATCCGGGTAAGGAATTCTGTTAACCCGGGAGAAGGTGTTTGGCATTTTCGGGTTCCGTTGTTTTAGCACGGTCGCTCAACTGTTATAATTGGCCTATTACCTGATTTTAATACATGTTTTATCCTATGGTGTATTTTAACTTATTAACCGCTTTTAATCATTTTTAAGAAGATTCAACGCTATTTAAAACACGCCTTGGACCACGCCACATGAAATGCACCCGCGGTCCGCGACACATTTTATCTAACGTTGTTGAGATTTGAATTTGGGTCACATGAAATGCACACCCGAGTTTAAGGAAGTTAATTTAAATTACGCGCCTAAAGCAGCTACGCACTTTCAAGTTAGCGAGGGCCATGGAAAGTTCGCTAATGGCACACCTCGATTTCTAAAAGGTTTAAAATTAATTATCCGAGGGCCGTGGGTTATCTATTTTTGTTTATGGCACACTAGACTAAAAGTACAAATGATTATATGTAGCATAAATTTTAAAAACTTTGTATAAAAATATACATATATAAGTGTAATAATAAATTTTATTATAGTCGATTTGGTTCTGTTTTTTCGTTTATTTTTTTTATTAAAACCAAACCAAATTTATTCGGTTTTAAAATTCAAAGCCAAAACCAAATCAAACCAAACCAAAAAAGTTTCAATTTTTTTGGTCGGTGTTTTGGTTTTTGGTTTGGATTGGTTTTTCGGGTTTTTATGAACACCCGTAATTGACACCCCTAGCAAAAGGTGAGGTGCAAATGAAACTGATGCATACATTAGGGGTTCGGAATGGAAATAACTCGAATTTCAGTACGAAGTCTCAAAATTCCCAATTGACAACCCTAAGCTTCTTAGTTCTCTCACTTCTCTAGGGGTGGGCATCGGTCGGTTCGGCTCGGTTTTGAATATTATCGGTTTTGCCTATCGGTTATCGGTTTACAAATATCATAACCCGATAACCAAACCGATAAGATATTGGTTATCGGTTATCGGTTAATCGGTTATCGATCATTATCGGTTCGGTTATCGGTTTACCCGATAAGATAAATCAACTAAAATAATTTAGCAATATATAAAACCGTCGAGTTCTCAATTATCTTGAGCCAGAAGTCAAGAAATAGATCAGATTTTCGTTGTCTTTGAGAACTTTCTGATGCATAAATATAGGATTACAAAGGTGGAATGGAATATGATTATATTGTTAATAAAACGTGGTCTTGTATCCTTAAGAACAGTTAAACAAAAGTTTACTGCTTAGGATTCTTAATATTCCAAAAAGAGAAACACATGTTAAAATTATAAGTGGATAATGCAACAACACCAATGTCAAAGCCCATTTCATATCTCATAAAATAGAATCTCCAAAAACGTTTAAAGACTAGACAAACGATTAGAACAAGATCTCAAACAATAGCAGCGCGCGCACACACAGCACAAACCCCCCCCCCCCCCCCAAAAAAAAATCCAGAGCCAGAATGCTTTCAAACAAACTAAGAAAAAGATGAAGATGAAGCAACTATAAACTTACACGCCGGCCTGAGTCTTGACGGGCTGACTGGTGAGGGCGTGATGCGACTGACGAGTGACGCCGGCATGAGTCTTGACAGGATGACTGGTGACTGGTGAGGGCGTGAGCCGTGGTGAGGCGGAGAACTGGTGACGTTGGGCCGTAGGGGTGCGGCGGAAAAATTGAGAAACTGACTTACTGCGAATTGAGAAAGAATAGGAAAAACCAATTATGAAACCCTAGTATAGTATGTATATACTTAAGGGTAAACTAGTAAATTAGTTAATTCTTATTGGGTTATCGGTTTTTACCCAATAACAGAATTACAAACCGAGCCCGAACCAATAACTCAATAAAAAAAAATGTTAACCCGTTACCGAACCGTTAACCCAATAAATAATTAACGGTTCGGGTTATCCGTTTTACCCTATATATGCCCACCCCTCCACTTCTCCATTTTTATTTCAATTTCTAAAACCCTAAACCCCAAGTTCAACCTACCCCTCACTTCGATGGCGCTGTACGCTCTCCGTCTCCGGCGAGCTCTCTCACTTTCCTCTTCCATTTTCACTCAAACATTCCATCAACCAAATCCTCTTTCTTCAATTACTCCATCACTCTCCCAAATTAACAATTCGTCTACTAAGCTTATTCACTTTCCGTACCAATCGTCGAGGCTATTTAGGTCATCTACAATTTCACAGTCCTCAAGGTTTGACCGGAACCGGAACCCTGCTGATGAAGAAATTGGTCCGGATACGATCCTCTTCGAAGGATGCGATTATGAACATTGGCTTATTACAATCGATTTTCCTAAGGATACTCAACTCACCAGGGAAGAGATGATTGAGACCTATGTGCAGACTGCTGCTAAAGTCTTTGGAAGGTCAGTCGATTTCTATTATTGTGTATTTTATATGTTATTTTCGGAAGTCATGTCTTCTGTCTGGTCAAATCTAATTTTAGTAAGTCACTGTATTTACATGCTTGATATATACCCGTTAAGTAGGTGCAATTATTTTATGTTGTAGGTACAGGATGATTCGATAAGCTTGAAAGCTATTGAGTTAAATAAGATTGTTGTCATATCTTCTGGCTGAACACTTTTAATTTCTGCCGGATATTAATATATTCATTGAAGAGCTGTAATTATTGAATGATGTAGTTATAAGATCTTTGGTGAGCCGAGCTTGCTGTTTAGATAGATCAAGTTGGCTTCAAAGTGGAAAGATATCGTATTTGAAATAATAATGATGATCATTTCCCTCTGATACTTTGTTGGTGTTGGTTCTGATGTCAGTTGTTAATATGCAGTCAATAAGAAAGCCGAAGAAGTATTACCCGAAATCATATCTTGAATGCAATATATACTGGAACTTGGAAGCTTTGAGTTATCAACTTATCATGGATAAGGGTCCTATCAGATAGCTCTAAGTTAGTTGGTATATAATTGATTCTGCTGCAGTCTTTTGATTGTTCCTATTATTGCCTGCATAGTATTCTTAGCATTATTGTGTTAGGAAGATGTTTTCTTCTCTTGTATATCACTAATTGGTGTGATTTGTGACACCTATTAATAGAATAAATTATCTCTTGTTTTTTCCAACTTAATTGCCTTTAAGTAAATATTTGATTGAATGTGATATCGAATCAGGTGGAACTTCCTATCATTGACCTAAGACTTTGTTGCTTTGTGGCTTCGTATTGTTTAAATAATGCAGTGTGGAAGAGGCTAAGAAAAAGATATATGCCTTGAGCACAACAACTTACAATGGTTTTCAGGTCTTGTGTTCAGAGGAAACGTCAAAGAAGTTTGAAGGTGAGTGTATATTATGTTGTATCTTTCCTTCTGAGCAACGATAAATTTATTTTTGGTTTTAATATAGAGATTCTGTCTGCAATCAGGCCTGCCGGGTGTTGTGTTTGTACTCCCTGATTCCTATATTGATCCAGTAAACAAGGAATATGGAGGTTTGAATGTTATTTTTGATTAGCATTTCAAAATCATGTTTATGCTTTACAAGTTATTATCTTGAATTTTATTGTGGTTTCCCTTGTGGGTTTGCTTCTGTCGTGCTATTAAAATCAGGTGACAAATATATCAATGGGGAAATAATCGAGAGACCTCCTCCTCCACAGTTTCAAAGACCATCACGGCCTAGTAACAGGCCTCGAAGAGGCCCACAGTTTCAACAAGGCAATTATGGCCCACCGCAGAGTCCACCTCAGCAGAACTTTGGGCCACCGCAAGGTGCTCCACCCCAGCAGAACTATGGTGCAGCACAAGGTCCTCCGCCCCAGCAGAACTATGGTGCAGCACAAGGTCCTCCTCCCCAACAGAACTATGGCCAACCAAGATATCCTCCACCCCAGCAGAACTATGGTTCGCAACTGTATCCTCCGCCACCTCAACAGATTTACAGCACACCACAGAGTCCTCCACAGCAAAACTATGGGCGGCCACCAAATCCACTGCCTCAGCAGAGTTACAGTGCACCTCAGAATGTTCCTTCTCAATGGAATCATGGCCCTCAGCAAAGCTTTTCACCTCAACAGAATTATGGGCCTCAAGGAGCTGGGGATCCTAGGCATCAAACACCTCTAAGCAGCCCAGACGGATGGGATAATTCCCAGGGTGGCAGACAAGATTCAAGACCTCAATATCAGGTTAATTACAATCAAGGAGAGCAAGGAAATTATTCTCCTCAAAGAGACCAGAGAGGTTATGCACCTCCAGAGGAAAGAGGCTTCAGAGGAGATAATCAACATTATGCCCCTCCAGAACAAAGAGGGTTCAGAGGAGATAATCAACGTTAAATGAGTATTTAGTTGAGATTTGTTCTTCTGTTTAATGTTCTCCCAAGGATGGTCAAGTAGTATCATACAGAAAAACCGGTTATGCACTGTTTAATGTGGCTTGACATTATGCACAGCACTTTGCTCTTTCTGTTAGTCCATCATATGTTAAGTGACTAATGGCTGTCAGTTGCTAATTGATGATGTGGTTATCATAGTCACTTTAGGCATTGATTTGCGTATTTGCTTTTCTTGGGTAGTTTCTTTAGGTAAAGAATTGGGAGGAAAGGAAATTGAATGAATGAAACTTGTTCTATGCGTGTTATGATTGTTTTTAGAAGTTCTTTCAGTCTTTAGTTATCTCCACTTGTGGAAATATGCTGGGTTTGTTGTTGTTATTGTTGTTGTTTTACTCTTTAGTATATGGCATCGTACTTTTCTCATGGGAGTAGATCAATCTTAATTGGCCTGCATGGCAAATGCTTCCTAATTTTGTCATTCAGGAGAACTGCACATTAAGTGTTCGTCCCATGCTATAACTTGGCTCTACAAGCAGTCAAAGTAATGGAAAGCTTGATGATAGAACGTGACGAATTCTTGAAAAGGCTGGAGGTACCAAAGCAGCTTCCCCCATAGTGTCTAGCGCTGTACCTCTTTATGCATGCTCTTCGGATAAAAAAGGCAGCCTGGTGCACTAAGTTCCGGCTATGCCCGGGGTTTGGGGAAGTGCCGGACCACAAGGTCGTACGCAGCCTTACCCTACATTTCTGCAAGAGGCTATTTTCACGGCCTTCGGATAAGAAGTCTCTAAATCCCCTTTGGGCTTGGCAATACCAACGGTAAGGCCATTGTTTCGAGCCATCAACTTGATTCACAATAGCCTTGTAATTTTCATAAATATCAATTTGAATGGCAAACAGATTGAGAACAGCAACTAGTTACCCGTAGAAAACCATTGGCAAGAACCTGTATTTCTTAATTTTGCATTAGAGATTAGCAGGAATTCAGGTAGAACGTCAAAGAATGTTTTGCTTCAAAGTCTAAATATTAGTGTAAGAGATCCTACTTTAGCACTCTTAGGGATCGTTTGGTTGGGATCAAGTTATCTCAGGATTATAATACATGGACGAAATAGTAATGGAATTATTTGATGAATATATTTTATAAGTAGATATTTGGTTCATTGGACTAAAAATGAGATATACGGGGATAAAATGAAATATGTGCTTGCTATATACACTTGATAAGTTGCAATAAACTTTTATTATCAATTTTAACCTTGGATTTTTTTAAGGACTTTGGGGGTAGAGCCTTGGAAAAGGGCATCTTTATCATAGATGAAGACATGCATCTAAACGACAAATTAATACTATCAATGTTTTTCTTTTTTTTTTTTCTTTTTTCTTTTTTGGCACTAATGATAATAACATTTTTTTCATCCACTATAAAGAATAATAATTCTATAGCATCCACTTATGGTCTCCAAACAATTAAGCTCTTTTATACAAGAAGGCCTAGTTACAATTATTACTAGAAACTATTAAATTAAACACATGGAGTACTACATATCATGGTCAATAATTTCTAAGTTGGTGGCTCGTTGGCTTTCTATTCCACCACGTCAAAGAGGTACAAAAAAAATAAAAAAAATATGGTGGGTGGCACCCATCAAAACAGGTTCAACTCCACTATCTTCTGCCTGCCTTACTATTTGCCTCTCAATTTATGGAAGACGAACATTCTTAATTCCATTGGTATCTATATACTAAAAATAATCTTATTAATTTGTAATATACTAACATCACAACCACAACTATATATCAACTTGAAGAGCAACATTATCTGTACACAATAGGGAGAGTTGGTAGATTCTAGAAAATAACTTGTGTCCATAGCTGTTTTGATGAATTTTTAATGCTCTGCTTAATGGTCTATTCTTTGATCAAAAATTTTCTTTATGGAAATCAAACTTGGTGGATGTCTTGTGTGAAAAATCCCAGGCGTGTTGTCTTAGTTCATTGGTGAGTGCTGGTGCCCCACAATAGAACACCCCTGCAAATTGTCAAAAAAAGGAAAGAGTAATTAGCCATCGACAATTGCTGTCTTGACAGAAATTTGAAAGTGGCCTAAGTGCCAATTGCTTTCACAATGAAATACTAGATCAATTGAACATGCTTTTCAACTTTAATAACCAACTTTAATAACGACATAGATACCAAAAGTCTAAAGGTTTTTTAACACGTAGAAGTTGATAGTTTTGTGGGGGATATATATCTCAATAAGCATAACAGCTCATGGATCACTATGAAATTTGCATTAAGCCGCTTTTAAGGACACTAAGCTCCCGCTATGCGCGGGGTCCGAAGAAGGGCTGGACCACAATGATCTAGTGTACGCAGCCTTGCTCTGCATTTCTGCAAGAGAGCGTTTTCACGGCTCGAACCCGTGCCTTTCTGGTCACAGGGCAACAACTTTACCAGTTACGCCAAGGCTTCATAATAAGTCGGAAAAAAAACATAAAAAGTTGAGATCAAAAGAAAGAAGATAACAAACTTACCAACTTTAGCCTCAGGGTGGTTGAGAGCAATGCGTTTGTAGACATTACGCCAATTAGGTTTAGCAAAATGTGACTTAACTCTGGTGCCAGAAACAATGTCAACACCATTTTTGGCATGGTGAAGAGACTGAAGCATAGTAATAAGAGCAGAACGAGCATCACCTTCTTCATATACACTAGTACAATAATTATGCATTTCAATTACTCCCTTATGGTCCATTTCAGCAGCTTCATTCATTATACCTTTGAACCAATCAAATGAACCTTGTTCTCTAGTAACCCAATAGAAATATGCTCTCCTTGTATTGAAATTATTTCTTCCACTTGCTGAACCTGATTTATTACCCTTCTTTTGTGCAATATTGGGGCTAGAATTTGGTGCCATATTATTGTGTCCATTTTCCAAAGAATTTTCTTCTTCGTCCATTGCCTTCATGTTGTTGACAATGTCTTTAACAATACTAATCATTGGTGTAGCTCCAATTCCAAGACCTACCAACAAAACCACCTCATATTTCTTGTAGTCTTGTGCTGGTGCCCCATATGGTCCATCTATTAACACCTTTGGGAAACTGCAATCATCACACATTGGAAATTTTCCATTAGCTATGCTATATAATTACTTGGCGTTACGACATAAGAATTGTGAAATTTCGAAACAAAAGAAACAAAAAAAAAAAAAAGTTAGAAAATGGTATCTGGAAAATTGGAGTTATTTTTGGACATAAATATAAGTTGGTATTGTTCTTGAATTTTTGTGAGTGATTTGGAGAGAAAAATTGTGAAAAAAAGTTTTTTGAGTTCCAAAAAATTTTGTAATTCAACTTCAAGTTGGATTTGAAATTTCCGTAGCCACTGATTTCAGGAAAAACTAATTTTTTTTTTTTTTTGCTAAAGAGTAAAACCTCTTAGCAGACAATTTTTATGAATTTTTACGCTATTAGATCACTTAAAAGATAACTACAAGTAACCTTGCTATAGCATGTAAAATTGATACAAAAATGATTTACACTGCTAGTAGATATATGTCAAATCCATTTACTCGATAATATCTTGCAAGCAAAGGTTTCATTTTGATAAAATATCAACCAAGAATTGATTATTGTTTTATCCGTCCTTGTTCCTATCCCATTAATTTTACAAAATAACAAGCCTGCAGTACTTTAAGGTATGGTCCATCCAAATCTTGTACAGATTCGTTAGGATAAAAAAGATCATAAGTTTGTTATATGTACCAACCAGTCCAGATTGTGACCTAGTATCCATTACCAATCACGATCATCATAAGTTTTTAAATAATGGAAAGTGCAATTACATTCGCAGTATTAAATTAAATTATAAAAAATATTGGTAGTATTAAAATAATATCTCCGGATATTATGAGTGGGGGATTTTTAATTTAATTCTGCATTTTGATGTGATTATAGAATGGAAAAAGACTTACTTAGGATTATTCTCTCCTTGCAAGTTGTCAGCTCTGAGGAGTCCACTTTTTCCATTAGGTGGTGGCTGGCAAACCTACCAAAGACCAAACATACTATAATTAATTCATTAAGATCAATGATTAACACTAACACAATGAAATTAACATGTACTTTTGGATAAAAACGACAAAAGCAAAAGTATAAGGGGCGGCTTTTAAAGCTGTCATTCAAAATGGATATCACACATTCTACTATTTTGATGCATATCCCCAAAACAATGTTGCATATAATAAGGACATTATCGCCTAGGTATAGAGTTAGCTAGATAGTTACAAAATTCAGAAAATCTCAAGTATTGATGTTGGTTTTAAGCAATTATGTGAAATTAATTTTATTTTCAATAAATTAATTACTCCCTCCGTCCAATTTTGTTGGTCCATTATTGATTTGGTACATCCCTTAAGAAACAATAAATAATCTATATCACCATATTTATTATATATTGGAAAATAAATTTGAAATAAGTGGTACTTAATAAGAAAGGTAAAATAGGTATAAAATGATAAATTATCCATAGATTTTCTAAATTGGACAAGTAAAAGTCGATATTTATTTTTAGTATAATGAATACGTAAATTTGAATAATACTATTTAGAGGACTAATTACCTCGGAGAAAACAGTTTTAAGTTGTCTGGTCCAATCACCAAGAGTTCTAATATGGACACTGAGATAGTCATCTCCTGGGGCCGAAGTAATGGAAAATGGATGCCTGAAATTGATAATAATGTATTTAAAGTCAGCAAATACAGCGTAGAGAGACGTAGTAGTAATTAACAGTGACCCTTGATATGAGAAATAATAATAATAATAATTTAATAATAATAATAATAATAATAATAATGGGTGATATCTATTAATTTAAAAAGCTTCACCTACCACTCAAATGGAGAAACTGCAGCACAGTTGACAAACATGTATTGCCCACTTTTGTATTTGTAGCCCTGTGGCTTTGACATGTGAAGTGCCAAGACATTTCCTGGATATACTGCCACCTACATTTTCCACGCACCACCAATTAGTCAATCTTCATTTTTACATTCATGACTATGTGGATAATTGCACTTTTAGTCCCTCGGTTATTGATAATTTTCAATTTTGGTCCTTGTGATATTTCACTTAGCATGTCTAACCTTCAACTAATTAAAAAGTGTGTATTTGGTCCCTTTATATGAAAAATGCATTAATTTACTCTATTTTATTATCCCCAATCATGGAGTAATAATAGAAGTTAAACATATCTAATGCATGTGTATATAAATGATTTAGCTGTTAATATCTCATTGTAAAGATTTATCAGCCATAGGATCATAAGTTTAACTTAAATTAACTGAAGGTTAAATATGCTAAAATAAATATCACAAAGACTAAAATTGGAAATTGTCAATAATTGAGGGACTAAAATGCGAATTCCCTTAAAATTATTACGAGCACGACAATTTGTCGAATTCGACTTACCTTCAAAATCTTAACATCTTTGATGCTTGACCTGAATGCCCTAATCAACCTTTCACTAGCATAGAGTATGATTGGGATAGTTAAGTACATCCATGTCTGCACATTATCAAATTTTAGTCCAAATTTTAGCAACTTTTCATCAAAAAAACTTAAATGAAAATTCCAAAAAAATTGAATATTTACTAACCGTTCTCTTGTACCAATCTTTTGTTATGTATAGCTTTTCACCATGGACAATGAACAGAGTGTAGACAATAACAAAGAGATGGTGAGAGTACCAAAAGGCATTAAATCCAGTGAGTTTGTGAAATGGTTTTGGCAAACTGACTCTGTTCCTTCTAAACCATGGGGTTGCTAATGTAAATGCTATTGCCATTAAAACCACCATTATAATTCCAGTTACCCCTTCTACTCCTTTTATAAACCACCAATAGCTTTCTGGCTGATCTCCAAAATAGTACTTCATTGGTTCATATTCTTCTTCACTAGCATTTAAAAGCCGAGGAAAATCACATGTCAAGTGAGATAGTCCGTGTACTCCAACCCCAAGTGCAATTGCCACTGCTATCACCTAAACAACGGGGAAAAAAGAATCCGATTAGTTTAGTGTAAACGGCCGATGGACCGCCAGTGTAAAGCTTATATTAGGTAAATTCCACATCATAATGGAAGGAGAAATTTAGCCTCAAGAATTCAATTGGCGACGCGCCTTTAAACTTGAAGCTCAAGAGGACAAAATGTTGGGTTAAAGTAGGCAATGCAATGTTTTTTGGTTATATAAGAAAGAAGAATTAACACAAATAGCCGTCCACCTAATCTCTTAAACTAAAAATAGCCAACAGATATATAATACATGTATAAATCAAGTATAATATATGTTGAACTGTGTATAATCAATTTATAATCTATGTATATCTACTAGAAAAAGTAAATTTGAATCTGGGAAAATAAAGGAATAATCAACTTACTTTGTGAAAATTAAGGTTATCATCAAAAGGAACAGCAGCACCTAATCTGGTCTTATTACGAAGCCATGTGATTGTGTTTCTGCAAACCGGAAGTAAAATAATTGCCATGTTGAGCTTGAGTGTTTCAGCAGCACCTTTGGCAAAACATACACAGGGACCCATGACTTTATATGCAGCTTTTTCTTTATACTGTATATATTTCCATGTAAATAGACCAGCCATAATTCCAATCCAAAGTAACAATACCCAAACTCTTTGCCAATTATCCAGCAAAAAGTACATGAAACTCTTGTACCATCTTACTATTGGATTTCTCTCTTGTGTATGCTTAAGTTTTTGACTTAGCATTTGACTCAAGTTCCGGCTTTCGCCTCCTCTTTGTACTGATTGATTTGGAGCTTGCAATAATAGCATTTCCAAGTTCTCAATCTGTGAATTTCATAGCATTAATTAACAGTTATTTTCAACTTAGAACTACAAATTTAGACTAATTCCACCAAAAAGGCAGTCTGGTGCACTAAGCTCCCGCTATGCACGGGGTCCGAGGAAGGACCGGACCACAAGGGCTTATCGTACGCAACCTCCTGGTCACATGGCAACAACTTTACCCAAGGCTCCCCTTAAGTTTAATTAATTCCACTAAATTAGTAAATTACCATAATGTATCCATGGTTGTTAGGATCCAACTCTTCCATAATCATTGCTGCGTATTCATCAGCCTGTTTCTGGATTGTTGACAGCCTGTTGGCAGACGCGCTAAGGCCTATAATCTGCAAATGCAAACAAATTTTAGGGGGGGAAATAATATAGAATTTATTTTGTCAATGCCATTCCGTGTTTTTGATATAAATAAGAATCAAGATAAAATCTTAGTAGATAGAGGTACAATTTAATAGTAATAAAACAGAATTTAAAAAAGCACCTCTCGGACTTCTTCTTCAGTGATTCTACCGTCAGCATCTTTATCAACCCTGCATTTAATTCATCACACAATTCAGATCTCAACAATTGAATCTGAGATGCTTAATTAATTTACCGATAAAATGTATAGAACTGTAATTAATCCTTACATGTCAAAAAATGTTTGAAGGCGAGAATCAAAACTTTGGTCAGCCACTTGGTCCCAGAACTCCTTGAGCTGTGCTTTGTTAATGGAATCAGTTGTAATGTTTCTCCTCCGAGCTAGCGCATCATATAGCTCTACAGCAAATTCCTTAGACTCCTTATTCATACCTAACATTGGAAAAAATAGATTTTAATTTTTCAGTTTAACAAGCTGAAGAAATCAAAACTATAAGATAAGACAAAGTACTCAGCACGAAATAATTATTGGTTGTGACTAAAATTCATTTAAATTTACCTATACATTCTCCAAATTTGGCACGAGGAAGCAAACCAGCAGTAGAAGCGGTAATATCTTCGAACCGCTTCTCGACGGCGGCCCAGCCAGCGCCGCCGTCGGTCTTACTAATAAACTTGAGACCTTTAAGAGCATGAGCAGCAGCTGATTTATTCCTATCAAATCTGCCAGTAGGAATTGGGCGTTTATTTAAGGAAGCCAAACGCCTGAGCTCTTGTGACACTTGCCGAATTCTAGACGAAGCATTTCGAACAAGTGAAGATCCTAAAGTGGACTTCTTCTCTAAACCTTTAGCCAATAAAGCCAGCTCGGGATCTTCCACGTCATCACCGCCGGCAGTTTTGACACTGTGAACAGCCACGGAATCTTCGCGGACATCGAGAGTGATTTCAACGTACGCATCATCATTGGACTTGCCGCCGGTTCCGACACTGGTTCCGATGTCGGTAGATTCAGGAATGTTAAATCTCGCACTCTTTTTGCCGCCTCGTTTGTTCAACGGTCCGCTTAACGGACCACTGTACGACGCTCTGTCATTTCCAATTATCTCTGTGTCCGAATGGTGGTGGTGGTGGTGCGGATGATGATTTTCGGAATTCTGCATTTCTGTAGTTTTTTCTTTGAGAAAAAATATGAATGAATAAACTTTAAGGAGGTTGAAATAAAAGTAGTGAACCTACTATTTATGGAACTCGAATTCTTGAAAATGAAAGAAGATAGGTTTTGAAAAAAAGATGTATATTCCAGTATATATGAACGCGAGGAGGAAAAAGATGACAAAAGATTAATTGGTAGTATTCTAATTTGGAGTTTCAGACCAAGGGAAGAAAGAAGACCGAGTCTTCTTTCTTTTTTTTGTGTACTAATTTTAATAAACAAATAAAAGATTGGGGATTTTTCTTGTTCCAAACAGAATACAGAAGTGGTCGTTTCCTTCTCTTCCAAGAACAAGGCTTTCAACTTTAGTTATATAATGGTGGGAAGAAGCCGCATTCTGTTGAAAAAGAAAAAAGAAAGGGCGAGAGCTAGGAAATGAAGGGGTAGGTCTTTGTTTGACCAAGGAATATTTTGTTTATGTCATATGCATTATTCTACCGCTACATCCATGGCGTTATTATACACCTTTTTTTTTCTTCAAATAAATTTATTTTAAGACTAATGGTATCAATAATTTATACTCAAGAGACGCCGCAACGACGTAAACAACTGCTCAGCGAAGATTTTTCTAAAGATAAAATTATAATCTAATTAATATGTTTGCATCTGATTAAATATTTATGAGATAAGTGTACAACAATAACAAACCCAACATAATCTTATAAATGGAGTTTGTGGAGGGTAGTGTGTACAGAGACCTTATTCCTACTTTCAAGAACACAGAGATGTTGTTTCTGTATGAGATAGGTGTAAAAAACTTCATTTTTTTTTTTCGAATGAAGAGGAGGGGAAAATATGAGTATGATATGATTATATTTACCTAATATAAGAAAGGACCTAATTCCCACCTTATTTATTTAATATGTGATTCAATTTAAGACTTGTTCTGCAGAACAATTTTACAGAGGAAATTCCACATTTCATGAATAACTACGTACCTACTAAACCTTTAAATTTAGTGCATATGGTCGAAATTGAAATTTCAAGAAATCTTAATTTTAGCAGGTATTATTGAATTGGTCCGTTTTGTATTCGTAACTATTCACACGTAGCCCATAGGCATCGCCCTTGTATACTAAGGTGGCAAAGCCACTAGCCCACTAGATCAAAGACATTTCTAGGTCAAAGAAAAGAAGAAAATAAAAATAAAACGAGGAAAATGCGAGATAATCTATCTAGTCTAGTTACTTAAAAAGGAAAATAAATAAAATCTAATTTACTTATGTTTTACTTCAAAGAGATGAAAGCAAAAGAAAAGGTTAAAAATCTTCTTCATCTGTCTCGTATGTTTAAATCATTGTACTGTTTAACGCTTCTATCACTTTTGGATAGTTTACAAAACTGTATCCTTAAATCTGAGTAGTTATAAGATTCATATATATGGAGAGATGGATCTAGAATTTAAACCCTATGGTTTAAATCTTTAAGGTTCTTAGCAAGGGTGGCTCAAGAGCATCCGGGGCTTAAAGCCAAAATTTAATACGGGGCCTAAATTTTTAAAAAGAAGTTATAAGATTGTTTTTATTTGAAGTCTATTCCTCTAACTTTTTAAGATATAAAATTGTTAATAATCATTTTTATAACCAATTTTTCTAATAATTCAATTCCAATTGATAACATAGTCAATTCATCATTTAATTTTTCTTGAGAAATTGTTGATCTTAGATACAATTTTATAGATGAATAGAAGTATAAAACTATTGGAAGCTTAAATGTATTGTTGAACACTTGAACTAATGAAATCTTGGAGAAAGAAGGTAAGTAAGAATATCCAAGAGAAAGACAGAGAATATATAGAGGTTTATGAAATATGAAGAGACTGGAAATAAGAAAGATTGACTTGGAGAAATTAAGGAAGAGAGTAAATTTTTTACACGTTATCTGATAATGGAGTAAAAAGTGAAAAATCGAAACGTTAGGAAAACTATTCATCTACCCATTTTTAATTAAGTTAAGTTATTACTTTATTTATATGTCTAAAAAGTTTTCTTTCTTTTTATATTAAAAATCTACTTTTATATTAAAAGTACTAAATATTATTTTTTTTAATACCTATAAACCTATTATTTTTTAAAAATGGGGCCCCTCAAATTTGGGGCTTAAAGCACAAGCCTTACTTTCCATAACATTGGAGCCGACCCTGGTTCTTAGCATTGAACTCAGTATATTTTTAAAGTTATAGGTTAATGCCTACTTTTTTTATAATTTTAGTAGATTTTTACCCATAAATTTATACTGCACATCGAAAATATTGGGTTCAGTTGAACCCAATGCTCCGTTGCATCCTCCCAGGTGTATGTATATATATATATATATATATATATATATATATCGCATTGTGAATCATCATAACAAAAGAAAAATAAGACTAGATTTTCAAGTTGCGATAATAGTGAGTAGATTATAAACTAAATATTGGCACGCGGAAATGCATGTGAGCAGAGTCAACATATTTAAAAGATAAGACAAGATTTTATTTACGTTATGTATTAATCAGATTGACTTACACCATTTATCCAGAAGATAGGTTAACATGTCGAAGTTCAAAAACACTCAAGCAACCACGTAGTTCCGGCATAGATGAGTTTTACTTATATATGCTAAAAATATAAGAATTTTTATGCTATCAATTACTTAGAAATAACAGTATATAACTTTACATATATAATCAGTGGAATTAACTACTTACAAAATACTATAAACAATCTATTAAAAATGTTATATTATACATAATGTAAAAACTAGGGGTGTCAATGGTTCGGTTCGGCCGGTTATTTTATAAAATTTGTACCATACCAATTTTTTCGTTATTCTATTATGTATAACCAAAATTAGACTTTTCGAAACCGTCCCAATCATGTCGGTTTCACTTCGGTATCGGTACGGTTCGGTTAATTTTCGGTATTTTTTTTAATGTCATGTAAATTCACCAGTAGAAGTAGAATGCAATAACATACATTCTTTTATAGGACTTAGCAAAACTCCCTAGATATTTTTACTGTTTAAAGGGTGATGAATTAAAAAAACATTAAAGATGACTAGAGTATCCATCAACTATTCGACAGCAACGTAAAAGAAACCAAGTAAAAGCAAAGAAAATATAAATCGCACGAGTGGAAAGATATTAACCAAGCTGGGGCTCAAGAATAAAGTCTATATTAAATATTCGAAAAGATAAATCTAAATTATATAAAAGGAAACATATTCAATACATTGCAGTTTGCTACTCATAATCGCTAGATAACTTTGTGTCTTGCTAACAAAGATAATTGAAATAACTTAGTTTAAGTATAAGTAGCATAATAGGTTTTAGGAATTAGTATTTTGAGTTTAATTACTTGTTGGCTTGTAACAATTTTCATAATTACAAGGCCCAATAAAAAAATTAATGCTTTATTAGTTTTGAACTTACTCTATAAATATATTTTCACATGTAAAATTTATTCGGTACGGTTCGGTATTTTTTCGGTTTATTTTCATAAAATAAAAACCCTACCCTAATTATCGGCACGGTTATAGATTTATATAAAAACCTACGGTTTCTTTAAAAGAAACCTAAAAATCGGTTCGGTGCGGTACGGTTCAGTCGGTTTAGTCGGTTTTCAAATATCCATTACACCCCTTAGTAAAAACATATTCACACGGTCAGTTATATAAGTTAAATTCGACATACTCCAACGCAGTGTATGAATCTGCATGTTCTATATATAATAAGCTCCTCATAATATAGCTTTCATAGTCAGGCTAATTCGATCAACGATTTCGGATCCTACTAAAAAGGAATTCTTAGTATAATTTAACGTTCAAAGTGACTCGGAAAGAGGGAGTATCAAAACAATTAATGCATGATGAGCTCAGGGACGGATTTAGGAGGCGGAAGGGGTTTATGCGACAGATTTAGGATTTGAAGGTAGCAGGTGCCATAATTTACTTTAATGTATACCTTGTAATAGCTAACGGAATTTGTTAGGAACGTTTATTCAATTTTTTTGAGTTTATCCGGGTCAATTTAATAGGTATTTTTTATTTGTAAAAATAAAAATTACATCTCGATAATAAAAACCAAACGTAATTAGCATTTTAAATAAGGAATCACACATTTATTATAACAACACAAGTAAAATTAATATTTTTATTAGGAGACTACATCTTTTCTCTATATTAAAAATAAATTTACACATGTAAGATAACATTTTCAATAAGAAAATTACATCAATCAGAATAAGAAAATTTTAAAAAATAATTTCAATAGATAAATTATACCCTATAAATATAAAATTAAATTAACTACAAGTTCCAAAACATCAATATAATAAATCTCATATTTTTAAGGCAATGTTTACAAATTTTCCATCACAATGTAATAGTAAAGAGATTTAATAACTGTAGAATAATACAAAAATTTATGATATAATAAAAAAAAAAGATGATTTTTTTTTTATCTCAATCCAAAATGTCCATTAAGATCCAAGTTTTTCGGATTTGAAAGAAGAAAACTCAAAAATTTAAGATTAAGAGGAATGTGTTATAAATAGAGTTCTATTTATGATGAATGTCTATATTTAGAGAGATTCTAGGGTTTATTACTTGGTGGTTAAGTCACCATCTCCCTATAAATAGAGGGTTCTATTCCATTGTAATTCATCCCAAAATTCAATAAGAATTCTCTCTCCCTCTTTATCTGCAATATTGTTCTTGTTCTTTTATTATTTTATAACACGTTTTCAGCACGAGACTCTAACCAATTGAGTAGAAGCTTTGGGATTGAGCATAATGATTGTCAATTATTCCATGAACTTCCTTCATGATTGAATTCTGGATTTAAGGTAAGTATGTCACCGTATTTTTCTCTTTTATTCTATACTTTGATTTTAAATACAAGCAAAGACAACAAAGTTTGATTATAACTCTAATGGAGTTTGTAAGAAATTATAACCACCTGAAGTGGTAAAATTTCTATGCCTCGCCATGATCAAATTCATGTATGATTGTGGGCAAAGAATTGAAAACCCGTCCCATTGAATTTGCTCCATTCTCATTCCCTTAAGAGAATGTGATAACAGTATGTGATAAGTCTGAAAGAAGACAAAATTATTACTATGAATGTATCAATGGATATGGACGTGGCAATAGACGAAATTATAATCGTCATCATTTGTGGTAATGAGAACAATAAGGATTCTCAAAATAATCTTTCACTCTGTGAAAAATATTTGTCATCGATTTGACATGAGATTTTGTAAAGCACACATAGATGATTATGGTCCATTCATGATGTGAATGTGACAACATCTGATTTATGAATACATATTCATTCTTCAAAGAATATGAATGTGCTAGTGGTAGTGAATATACCGCACTCACCTCTAAAAGGAGGTTTGAGATGATATAAGAAAATAATGTCATTATTATGGCATGAATGGTCATTGGTCACGTACCTATTGTACGCCAAAATATTTTGGCATTGTGATTATTAAAAGACAACGGTAATGCAAGAAACAGATCTTGCATATAATTTTGACCATACCCATAATGGTATAACTTTCTCTTTAAAAGAGATATTCACCATATGGATGTTGATGAATATGTGGTACTACAAAATTAATTGAGAGCTCTGGAAGAGCCAATTATTACTATTTTGGAGAAACACAATTGATTACCAATAAGATATTGTGTTGTAGTAAGTCTCAAAGAAACTTGTTTAGTTTCTAAAGTATTCGCGAAAGCGGTTGGTTATATTGAGACTATAAATAAAGGAAAGATTTAATATCTTCTATTACTACAATTTGTAGCGGAGCAATATGTATGTAAAAGCTACCCGCTTTATTCTCCAGTTTGTACTACACAAATAAAAGAATACCACATAAAGTGGATGTTATTGATATAAAAACCCATATCATAATAAACTTGGAGTTTATTCATAATTGCACACATCATGGTGTAAACCTGAAGTTTATCAATATTGATAATTTATCCAGTTGGCATAATTGGTTTAGCCATGTTAATTCAAGTATGATGTGCAAAAATAAAAGAGAATTCACATGGGTAAATATTAAAGAACTAGAAAGTTCTTTACGAATTCTCTTATGTTGCTTGTTCTCATTATTTAATGGACCAACTAAAATTGGGATTGAATCCCATGAATACTGGAAATATCAAAGGTGAATATGGGCCCATTCACCTGCCATGTATACCACATAAGATGCATCTATGAGATGGTTACATGTGCGATTATTATTAACCCGCAACATGGTGTTTGCGAGGTAACTTGCTCAATAATTTGATTTAGAGCATAATTTCCAGATTTTCTATTCAAGATAGTTCATCTTGATAAGTTGGTTTACATCATAGTTGGTTTAGCAAAATAATTTATTGAGTGCCTCCACTTAATAGCTAAACTATTGCTTATGAGAACAAAGTTATCTATATCAGTTTGATATACGTTATATACCAAAGTATATTATTTTCTCCCCTCACAAGTGGTTCAGGGTCAGGAACCAAATAATTCCATCTTATTATTATTATTGATGTGCGGTGTATATTTTGATTAACACCATAACGCACAAAGGTGGATTCTCAAAGTTGAGGTACCAAGTTAGTTTTTCTAACATGAGGGGGAGACAAGATACAACAATTGAGAAAAAGTTACATGGAATGAATTATCATTTATACATCTAGATCCTCGAATAACATAATATGAACTTGAGGTTCATAAAAATATAATTTATCTGCAATATATTGCAAAGCATGCCAGACGCATTTGCTGACCCAAAGAAAGTAACTATATTCTCATTGCAAATGCTCATATTAAGTCCTAGAAGGACAAAGTCTATGGTACGCTTAAAGCATATAGACAAATCGGTTTCAAATAAACCTCTTGATAAAGAAGATGAGCAAATGATCATAATAAAGGAGGCAAGTGATCTAGAAGATCACATGACATAACACTTCATAAAATCTCATGAGAGATTCAGGTACCTGAATATATGAATGAAGAGATCTCTATGTTATGTCTTTATGAAAAATAAGGAGGTTGGAACCGATATAAAATATTTGTCGATGACATCTATAATAGCGCTAAATATATATGAGGACCTCAAGTCTGGAGAAATAATTCAAGTAGAATTTGGTTTCCTTTGAAAGCCATGTAGTTTTGAACATGTAGTTCAAACACTTGAAAGTATGAAGCCAATGATATGTGCAATCAGTTTCCGATATCTTATTTGTCTAGCATGACATGAAAACTTATATGCATCTAATTAAAGTCTATTGTATGACTTATATGACAATCCTTGAAGGATTTAAATCGCTTGAAGCATATACAATTCTTGATCTTGAAGTACTACTTCCTCAGTGCAATTTGTGCACAAATGTATCTAGCTATAACTATAGGCATGATAATATGATACCAAGAGTTTTCACCTCTATGTGAAGATATTGAACTGATGGTTACAACAAGATCATATGAAGATAATCCATCTCTATCAAGAATGATGATTTCAAGGTGCAATATATTCATTCAAGTTAATATGGCTGATTTGTTTATCAAATATCTACCAAAGATCTTTTGAAGATGGTGCACAAGATTGGAATGCAAATGCTCAAGGATGTGAATTGATGCTCTCACGAGGGGGAGTTAATACGTGTTGTACTCTTTTTCCCTTACAAGGTTTTGTCCCACTGGGTTTTCCTTGCAAGGTTTTTAACGAGGCAACTAAAAGGCATATTGTTAGATAAGTGTACTCTTTTTCCTTTACTAGAATTTTTTCCCACTGGGTTTTATTTTAGTTAAGGTTTTAACGAGGCACGTTATCTGTTGAATAGACATTCAAGGGGGAGTGTTATAAATAGAGTTCTATTTATGGTGAATGTCTATATTTAGAGAGATTCTAGGGTTTATTACTTGGTGGTTAAGTCACCATCTCCCTATAAATAGAGGGTTCTATTCCATTGTAATTCATCCCAAAATTCAATAAGAATTCTCTCTCCCTCTTTATCTGCAATATTGTTCTTGTTCTTTTATTATTTTATAACATGCTTATTTTATATAATTTTAAAGTTTTTGAGGCTCTTTTTTGAGTCTTCTTGCTAGAGACAACATATAAAATAATAGAATAGAGAAAAGAAAAATAGAAAATTGGGGGTTAGTCGAAAAGGAAAATCACTGGGACAAAAGGAATAAAAAGCACAAAGACAAGGGAAAGTCGAATAAGGTTCAAAATAAATTCCAACTTGAATTTTACACACGACAAAAGTTTTAAAAGATCTACCAGCCATAGCACCTTTGTTTAGTTTATGGCTGCGAGTGGCAGAATCATATATTTAAAGCTTACATTATATATATAAGGCAAATTTTATTTTTTACCCCTATATATTATGTTTTGAATCCCCTTGACACAGCTCAAAATCATATCTTAGTGGTCAGGGGGGTTTAAAATCTTTATAAGATCATTCGTTCGATCAATTCCCACTAGTTACAATTTTTTTTATTTTTTGAATGCCTTTAGTGAAAATTCTACCTCCGCCACTGGATTAATAGTTGTAAGTTGTAACTGTGAGTCACGGCCATTATCATCGTATGTTTATACACTAAGGTGCCGTTTGGTTGAATTTTAAGGGACTTAATCCCTGTATTATATCCAGTATTATTTTATGCCATGTTTGGTTGCTATTACTTTTGTTTTCCTCATAAATAATTTTAGTATATATAAGTATATGGGAATCAATGTATTATTTTATATAAGATAGAATACGAAATAAAAATACGAGTATTACTAATACATGGATAAAAAATATTAAATGACGAAACTAATTAGTCTTACAATAGTAACAAAATTTAATTTTTTCTAAACAGCAAACACGAATCTTAAATTATACTTTGTATTTTTAGTTTGTAGTATGTCAAAATAAACATTCAAAAAGAATGTTACAATTCTTGCATTATTAATTAATCCCAATTGTTCTAAACCAAATGACCTCCTAAACATTATAAACAAAGCACAAATGGCAGTGTTTCTTTTGTGCTGTGAAATTGTGGTGAGATGAAAGTAGTACTACTAAACAACGATAAGTGGGAATTAAGTGGCAATCACAATTCGTCAATAAATGTCTAAATCACAAAATCGTTTGATTTGTTAAATTTAGAGTGAATTCCATTTTACCCCCTTAATCTTTTAGTGTAGGGAAATAATATCCCCTTCACCTTTTGAATGGAAAAGAGAACCCCCTTTGACAGTTACTGAGCTTCTTATTTTGAAGTAGTTCTCTGAAGTTCCATAATACATCAAAATTGTAACAGTTTCCTTTTGGACAATTTGGAGCAGAATAGCTTTTTTAGTGGTTATCTTTTATATTGCAATGTTGTTATGGGATTTCCTTAGCTATACTAATAGCATTTCCTGCTAGAACTGGATTAAACTTCTAGCAGTATATTATTGAATGATGTCAGATCCTCAACGGAAATGATTTTTAGAATGTGTTTCAGTGCTATGATGTGTAAAAATATTTACAAAATCTTGTTACTTATAAGGTAGTAAATCTCTACAATTTTCGCACTTCTCTTATAGCTTTGTATTCCTAGATTCTTTGCGACTACATGCTGTGTTATTTGTTTATGTTATCTTATTTCCTTGCCATTGTTAGCGTTTGCTTATTGTGTCCTTTTCACTGTTCTTGAGCCGTGGGTCTAAGGGAAACAACATCTCTCTTCCTTCACAAGGTCGGGGTAAGGTCTGTCTACACATTACCATTACCCGACTCCACGTGTAGGATTTCACTGAGTTTGTTGTTGTATGGTAAAAATGGTATTTGACCTGCTTTCCCATGAAAAACTACACTGATTGTGTTAGAAATCTTTACAGTATATAACTTAAATTCTTTATATTTTGTTCTTTGTGCTCTGACATTGAGATACTCTTGGATTTGATCAGGTGGACACATTAACCCTGCCGTGACATTTGGTATGTTTCTGGCAAGGAAATTGTCTCTAACCAGGGCAGTTTTCTACATTGTGATGCAATGCCTTGGTGCAATCTGTGGTGCTGGTGTTGTCAAAGGGTTCCAGCCATCTTTGTATCAGGTTAAGGGTGGAGGTGCCAATGTTGTGAATCATGGTTACACCAAAGGAGATGGCCTTGGTGCTGGGATTGTTGGCACTTTTGTTCTTGTCTATACAGTTTTCTCTGATACTGATGCCAAAAGAAATGCAAGAGACACCCATGTCCCTGTGAGTGCTTACTTGACTTCTCATTTGTACTTTAGATTTTACAGTTGAGCTATTTAATGTGTGTGTGTGTATTCTAACTCAAGGTTGCGTTTTACAGATTTTGGCACCTCTCCCAATTGGATTTGCACTGTTCTTGGTTCACTTGGCCACCATCCCAATTACAGGCACCGGCATTAACCCAATTGTTGTTGGAATTCAAATTTTTTATTTTTCTGGTAAACTTTTGCATCAAAGGGGGTTCTCTTTCCCATTCAATAGGTGAAGGAGGTATTATTTCCCTACCCTAAAAGGTTAAGGGGGTAAAATGGAATTCACTCTTAAATTAACTAAACCAAACATTAATTCCTTGCCTTGATTAGTTTTCTTCACCTTCCGTCAGCATATGCGCATGATTTTATTACTGCCGTGATTGAAGTGACAATGAATTTTAAGTGATTACTATGGTCGGTCTATGACTCGTATGTATAGTGGATGTAATCCCACTTAGAATATCAGTTACTGTACGCAATATAATGGATCATTTTTTCTTGGCAAAGATTTAGCTGCCAACTGCTTCTTATTGTCTACGTAAACAAGTAATATTGGTCACCTTTCCCAACTTCTTGTGCCTAATCTTTATTACCCTAATTCCCTTTCATTGACAAATGTATATACTACGATTGCCTATTTTTGTGCTGACGATACATGGACATATGTATGAATATATGTAAGTTTGGACCCAATGTATATAAGTGCGTTTTAGACTTTACGTAATTTTTTTTACCTTTACTATAATATCGGGATGGAATTATAAGATAAATTGATCTATCGATAGTCTTCTCAAATTTTCATTGAATTTGTGCAAGTATGCTTGAAAGAATTAGTGTAGAGGTCATATTTATGACCCTTTTGCTCATTGGTTGATGAACTATTTCTTATTCAACATATAATTACCGGTATAAATTGCCTATAGAACCAGACAAACTTCTTTATAATGATCAGTGGAGCCACCACTATTCTTATTTTCTCACAAATAAACTAGCAAAGCATATTCCTTTAAGAAGTTGGAGAACTCTTCTTCGAACTCAAGGACAAATTAATTTGAATTATTTAAGAGAAGAAGTCAACTTGTCAATTAAAAATGGAGGGAAATCCCCTTCGTCTTTTTTAAATTGAACATATTGCTAGTTCAAACAAAATCAAATATGTTTATTCTTCCGTATGTTTTGACTAATTTTTAAAGAGAACGCTATAAGAAACAAAAATTGCAGTGTTCAGACTACATGTAGTCTTCATATTATTATTATATATTTGAATTCTTTGATATTTTCTTAAAAAGTAGAAATTAATCTAATCAGTAGTTAATTAATAATTAATGTGAAACGGAGGAATAGACCCATCTGACTAATTTAATTTTATACTCAATTACTCAGGATGCCATTATTTTGATTATCTAAAGCAATTAGCAGAGCACCAAATTCATGAAGAATTCTTTTTTCGTTTTGAAGGTGAAGACGAACATATTATGTTCCTTTTCAGCGACAGATCTGTAGCATTTGGTCCAAAAAAAAAAATTACGTACAATTTTCTTTTTTTAAAACTGCTGGCTAAACGTCAAGTTTTTTAAAAAAAAAAATCACAGAAACTGAAAAACTACTATAATTAAAAAAGCAAAATTTTCTTAAAATTCGTTTTAAAAAATATCTTAGCAAGTGGCACACTGAAAAAAAAAAAAAAAAAAAAAAAAAAAAAAAGCAAGTGGCAACAACGATGATCCAGAACAAAGACAACAATCACGTGTCTTAATTGGGAACACGGTTTAAGGTTTTGTCATCTTCCATATCCTAAAGTTGTAAGAATTTTCTTACTGCCTTATCGGACTTTTAATATTCGAATAATGACAAAGCTAACTTCATCCTTTTGTAATATTCTACCAAATAATACAAAAAATATAGGACAAAAATGTATTCGTCAATGTTTCAACCAAATATTATTGATTTATGGACAACTAGCTAGGTGCAAAAACTCTTTTAATTTAGTCAAAGTAGCAGCCTCGCCAATTCATCCGCCCACTCCATTTACCATGAACATTTTTACCTTTTACTGTTGGTCATCATGAATTTGACCTATTTTAGAAGGTGACCTAGTATTATATATACTCCATAATCTGGGTGTTTAAATTCTTGAACAACCCAATTTTACTTTTTCTAACTAGGGTCTTAAAGTCAAATTCATCACAAAAATCCATATCTGGCAAGCATATACGTAACATTCAATTATCTAAATATTTAGTTCTATACATTAATAGTAGTGTAAATTTTTATTTTATACTATCATGTAATTGATTTTTTGTACAGAAAATAAGTTTATCATAAGTAGAATTAGTAAACTTAAAAAATTAGATAAATGATTTAACACAATAGGTTAAAATGCAATGATAATGTACAAAGCTGAATCCAAAAAAAAATAATAATAGAATGTGAATTAAAGGAAATGGACTTACATTTACATGCATGTACGTAGTGATTATGCAAGTTCCTACAGAATCATTATACTTTATTAATCGTACGTCGCAACAAGTTACTATCTTCTTCTTCAAAACTTACTTTAAAAAGTCATTTTTAATAATCTGATAGCATAAAATACTTATACTCTAAACCGAAAAATTTATATCAAGAAGTCATATATCCAAAATAGAAATGCTTCTGCAAGGTTGAAACTACCTACACCCGTGGAGGAGTGGGGTAAAATTGATGGAGACAAGGCTGCAACTTGGCTTATATATAGGGTCAAATAATGTGTACGCATTTGTTTGACAACATTTTTCTTTTCCCTGTAGACTTTGTTATTTGGCAGCCTATTCTCGCATTACAGACGGATTCATAATTTTAATTTGATGAATGTAGGATTATGGTGTTCAGATAATTGAACCCATCACTTTGTCACCTTGTATGAGTTGTGAATTTATAGTTTAATATTTGTAAGAATTCAAGTGAATTTTATAGGAAAAATGCATAAGTACCTCTTGACCTATACCTAAATTTGCAATTACACATTCTACCTTTGCGAGGTTTTTCTTTTTTCTCTTTCTATCCTTTTCACACATAAATTAAACTCTCAGTAAGATTTATTCCTAAGCAAAGCAAAATACACTCATATTGGGGGGGAGGGGGGAATTCATCATCGGAAAATATTCCCACGCCGGAAAAAATTGAGGCATTGAAATTTTAACTGGAAAAAGTTTTCTCAGCTTATATTCGTTTTCGTATTTCTTTCTTTTGCTCTTCCTCCCACGCATAAATTACAGTTTCAAGAAATATATATATATATATATATATATATATATATATATATATATATATATATATATAGCAAAACATACTCAGACCGGGACAAAAATTTATCGCCGGAAAATTTTTTTCTGCCGGAAAAAATGGTGTCCTTGAAATTCCGACAACCACCATTTTATGTCGTCAGTGACCGAAACAAAAAGAAAGAGAATGAAATAACAAAAAAAATGAGAATAATAAGAAATAAGAAAAAAGGATAAGAAAAAAGAAGAAAGAATAAAAAAAGTACTAAATATACATGTGGCAACGCGTGTAGTTCACCACTTTCCAAGAGTTTGGTTGTCTAGTTTTAGAGTTTGTATTTATTCCATTTGAAAAAAGTTTAGGGGACGGGAGGGGGGGAGGGGGAAGGGAGGGGGGTAATAGGATTCCCGCAAAGATAAAGTGTATAGATGAAAATTCGGGTAGTGGTCAGGGGGATACTTATGCATTTTCCCGAATTTTATACAAATAAATCTTAATTTCTAGGCTAAAAATTATAGGTTTTAAATAAACTCAAATCTTTAATGCTAAATTCGCCACTGGATGCTAATAATGGAGATAATCCAAATTAGTTCTGTGTGTTATAAAATAAAGACTTTAAAGTAAAGAAATCGAAGGCAAGTAGAGAGAGAGAGAGATATTTATTATTCAACTTCAAATTCATGTACATAATAAACTGAAATCTCCTCTACTTATAGAAGAAAGCAAGCTGCTGTGTAAGCTGTTACTGCAAGCTGCTGTGTAAGCTGTTACTGCAAGCTGCTGTGTAAGCTGTTACTGCAAGCTGCTGTGTAAGCTGTTATTGTACCATATATAGATAATCTTCAACTGGGGTAATATTTATCCATAACGGAGTACCGAAGGGATAAGCTTATTGTACCAGGTATGGATAATCTTCTAGCGGGGGTAATGTTTATCCATAACGGAGTATCAAAAGGATAAGCTTATTGTACCCGGTATGGATAATCTTCCACCGGGGATAATGTTTATCAATAACGGAGTATCGAAAGGATAAGCATATTTTACCCGGTATGGATAATCTTCTACCGCGGGTAATATTTATCCATAACTGAGTACCGAAATGATAAGCTTCTTCAGGAGGCTTATTTCCAATAGAGTACTAAATAGATAAACATATTTACGGCGGAGTCTCATATGGATAAGCTTCTTCAGGAAACTTATTTACAACGGAGTACTAAATGAACATCCATAACAGAAAATATATTTATAACACTTCCCTTTGGATGTTCATTAAAAGATAATGTGCATCATTAAAACCTTACTAGAGAAAATCCCGTGGAAAAATCCTAGTGAAGGAAAAAGAGTACACATATTTCGTAATACGCATTGCTAGGTTCCTCATTAAAAACCTGTAAGGAAAACCCCGTGGGAAAAAACCTTAGTAAGGAAAAAAGAGTGCATCGCGTATTTTACTTCCTCTGATGGAAACCTTGTTTCAAATATTCGAGTCTCCGCTTTCCAATCTTGTATACCATCTTCTCAAAAGTTGAATTTGTAGAGAATATTATCCACCACTATTTCAGATGGATTTAAATTAATCTCATCAAACCAAGAAGCTGCTACAAGTCATTTCATTGAGTTCCTTGCAACCTGCCCGCATCAACCGCTTGTAGAAATATTCAATAGAGTACTAAATGGATAATCTTTTCAAAGTGGAGAATCCACAATAATATTTTCAAAGCACTCCCCCTTGGATGTTCATTATTAGGTGTCTCATTAAAACCTTACTAGGAAAAATCATGTAGGAAAAAAATCCTAGTCAAGGAAAAAGAGTACACTAATAATATACATTGCAAGCTGCCTCATTAAAAACCTTACCAGAATAAACCCAGTGGAAAAAAACCTGAGCAAGGGAAAAAGAGTACAGTGCAGAGACTTGGGTATATCTGGACCAAGGAGTTCATCATCCCCTTCTGGAGGTAAGAACGGATCCTTAATCCGTGTAGGAGAAGAACTATATCTTCCTGGTAAATTAATAGAAAATGCTATGTCAAGCCTTGTAGCATTAGCAAGATATATTAGTGCACCAATTGCACTGAGATATGGTACTTCGGGACTAAGGAGTTCCTCATCCTCTTCTGGAGATCGGAACAAATCCTTATCCACTTCAAGTGATCGAACAACCACTGATGCACTCAATGGGTGCGCTTTGTCCATGTAAAAGTGTTTTAATACCCTTTCTGTATAGGCAGATTGATGGATAAAGATCATGTCCGCTAAATGTTAATTTTTCAGACCAAGACAAAGTTTTGTCTTTTCAAGATCTTTCACCTCAAATTCTTTCTTAAGATATTCAATTGCCTTTTGGAGCTCTTCTGGAGTTCCAACAAGATTTATGTCATCAACATAAACAACAAGTATATCAAACTTTGAATACATGGACACATATATGTAACTTTCTTTCAGCAAATATTCACTGAGGCAATAATACCACATATGCCCAGATTGCTTTAAACCGTACAAAGATCTTTATAATCTGATCGAGTATATTTTCTGAGACTTTGAATTATATGCTTCAAGCATTTTAAATCCTTCAGGGATCTTCATATAGACTTAATCAAATGAGTCATATAGGTTATGCCTTGCATTTAAATAGCGGCATCTTCAGGTGCCTGGACTACAGGTCCGATCCTCACAATCTTTTACAATATTGTGCACTATATTGTATCAAATATATCGTCGACGATCATTTTGTATCGGTTCCTAAGCGACATAACTTGTTGAGAACTCATCACTTTCTTTATTTTCAGGTACCTGAACTTCTTCTGGAGTTTCATGAAATGTTATGTTGTGGGCTCTTCTAGAGCTCATTTCCTCCTCATTATGATTATTTTGATCATTAGCTCCTATCATTTTTCAAGGATTGTTACCTTTGGAACCGATTGGTCTACCACGCTTTATGCATACAGTAAACTCTATCATTCAGGGACTTTAATTTTAATAGGAGCATTTGCAGCTGAAATATGATATTTAATTTTGGATCAGCAAATGCTTCTGGCATTTTACTTGAATTATCTTCTAAGCGAGGATCAAATTAATGATAATTCGATTAATATAACATATTTTTCTACTATTTATTCCATCCCCCAAATGTTAGAAAAACTAACATATATCCCCAATCTTCTTTGGAAAACATATCTTTGTGCATTATGGTAGAGAAATTAATCATATACCACACATCAAAAGATAGTAAAAATATTTGATTTCTGATCCTAAACCAATTGTGAGGGGGAGGACTTATCATATATTGTTGGTCTGATGCATACAAGTGCTGCTACATGCAATTTAGAAAATCTTAGACCAACATATGAAGCTTTGTTCTCATAAGCAATGATTTAGCCATTAATAGGAGGTATTCAACGCTAAACCAGCCTGGATATAAACCAGCATTATCAAGATGAACTGTCTTGATTTCATAATCTGAAAGTTATGCTCTTAGTTGAGAAAAGCAATTTCAAATGCCAAACTGCAAGTTGACAATGAACACACATGTAACCATCTTATATATGCATCTATAAGTGGTTCACATGATAGGTGAATGGGTCCATATTCACCTTTTATATATTCCAGAATTCAGGGGTCTTAGTCCCAACTTTAGCCGGTATAACTAATTTATTATGAAAACAAGCAGCACAAGAGAATTCTTGAAGAATCTTCTTGTTCTTCAATATATGCATATCAGAATTCTCAAATAGCTCATTTGAAAATGGCAAATTAAAACTTCAATTTTATCATGGCATGTGCTATCTTTTAGTAAACTTCTAGTTTACTATGGCATAACCTTTTGCATTAGTAAACTTCTGGTTTACTATGATATATGATGTAGTACAAATTGAAGATATAAGGCAGGTAACTTCTCATATAAATATTATTTTACCCTCTTTGATTGTGGAAACGTGAAGATTTTCAATCTTCCAATCATTTGTAGTCTCAATATGATAGCCAGTTGTATTAGTAAACTTCAGGTTTACTACAACATAAGTTTTGACCACATTCATATAATATGAATAAAAAATTTGCATATAAGCTCTTCGGGAGCCTTTAATTTATTTTTCATAATCAAATATTATTCAGACACTACTTGTATCATGTGTCTTTTAGACAAACAGTTAGCTCTTCAGGAGCTTTGGATAATTTTGTACTACCAAATAGCGCTCAGACACTTCTGGTGTCGTGAGAGAAAATCATAATAAAATTGACAATATAAAGACAATTCTAAATTTATAAATGTAAGAAATTAAGAATTTCAGTATTTTTACCACTAACTTTTTGACAAATATCTCCTTCAGGGAGAAACGCCATTAACATCTGAATATTTTATATCAAAGCGGTAATCACATAGTCATTACATCCTTCAGGGAAAGATACATGGGTTGTTATTTCGGGGAACTCGATAACTAACCATAACATATTAATATGGTTGTAGTAGAAAGCATTCTACAATAATACTTTTGCCTTGGAATGATATTTAATAAAATTTTCCAAGATATTTTACGTACAACAGGTACGTGCGACAATGATCTTTATGCCACAAAAAAAAGATTTATATCCTTTGTTATTCTACCTCTTCAGGAGGTGAATTGTGGTATTTCTTCATTCACTCCAGGGAATGAAAATGTGCTTCAAAAATAACTTTGAATAGCTTATTATTTTTTTTAAGCACAGAAAGATACAATTTCATAATATTTTCCTGGTTCAGGAGAAAATTTCAATTGTGTTACTTCTTCAAGAGCAAATTTCAAATACGAAATATTGATTATATATTCCCTCAATCATATTACCCCTTTTGGAGGTGAATTGTAATATATTCACATCAAAAGCGCGTTCATATTTACGAGCTTTATTAATATTGTCACATTCACTTCAGGAATGTATTAATATTTATCTAAAGTTCTCATCCTTCAGGGAACGGAACATAATTATTTGAACGTGCATTAATCACACCAAATTGTTTTACGGCTTAGAACCTCTTTTAAGATATTGCTACTTTAGGAGCAAATCAAGGCATGCAAGTGATATAAAGAAATTTTCTCTAACTCATCTTCAATTGCAACCATAGAAAGCCTAAATTATCACTTCTGGTGGTTATAGGCATATACCACTTCTGGTGGTTAACAAAATTTAGTTACAATAAGATATACAAAATATAACCACTTCTGGTGGTTATATATTTCTTGCAAACTCTGCTGGAGTTTAAGTGGATCTAACAATGTTACCCACTTTATAATCCTTTATTAAGATAATTAGGACGACGAAAATAAATACCAAAATAGGTACTGTATACGTAGCATATAACCAAGCAAGCGATGATAAAGATATTAAACCAAATATAAGCAAAAGACTCAAGTTACTTTACACAAATTTGGCCACTCCAGACGTAAGTGATATCCACATCTCTGTCACACCTCCTTTTTCTACTACACCCCATGAAGAGTA
Source organism: Nicotiana attenuata (assembly GCF_001879085.1). NCBI lineage: Eukaryota > Viridiplantae > Streptophyta > Magnoliopsida > Solanales > Solanaceae > Nicotiana > Nicotiana attenuata. Next base: position 125,643 of record NW_017672702.1, on the reverse strand, counting down.
TAATAAATGGAGTTTTTCCAATTAAAGGACAATCGAAACGGGATTCGTTTATTAAGAGATTAAGAGTCGCCACTTGGGAGATTTATGGTGTCCCAAGTCACCGGTTTGAATCCCGAATCGAGGAAAAGGTTTGACTCTGTTTAACACTCGCGAACCAGAAATCCGGGTAAGAAATTCTGTTAACCCGGGAGAAGGGGTTAGGCATTCCCGAGTTCCGTGGTTCTAGCACGATCGCTCAACTGTTATATTCGTCACATGAAATGCACCCGGATCCTCAACACGTTTTTGGATCGCGTCACATGAAATGCACCCGGATCCTCAACACATTTTATTCAACGTTTTGGGATTTGAATTTGGGTCACATGAAATGCACACCCGAGTTTAGGAAGGTAAGATTATTAAAGAACGCGCCTAAAGCGACTAACGTGTTATTAACTTTGCGGGAGGCCATGAAAATTCGCTAAATGGCACGCCCCGAATTCTAAATATTTTAATATAAGCATTTGAAGAGGGCCACGCAATTTGTCATTTCATTTGGCGTGGCGCACCTCAATTTATTTTAAAGGTCAACCCAAAAGAAACTACGATTTTCTATTAAAGATTATCTCCATGGGTCGAGTTAATTAATTAGCTAACTTTCAAGGAATTCGGGTCTCAAACTCAAGTCCACACTTAAACAAGAGGGGAACCTCTTAATTCAAGTGTGCTACTTAGCTTGAAAGGCCCAAAACTACCTTTTTACTAAGATATTGGATTAAGAGAATATGAGTTAGGTCTTATAAAGTCGTAGGCCAGCAGATAGGCCCAATTCAAATTTCTTGTGCCTGGATCAGGCAAATGTACCATGTAGAATGCCTTATGAACACAGGCCTCAATTTTATTTGGGCCCAGTCCTGATGACAGGCCCTAACGGCCTGCTGAAGTCTCTATTTGGAGACAAAGAGTCGAAAGACTGCCTTTGTCTCGGCATGATCTCGCTGCTCAGGCCCAAAAAGGGCCCAAATGTCACCAAACAAGGCCGTAGGCAAAAAGACTCGAGATCGAACCCCAATAGAAGCAAACCAATGTGCACACCAAATAGACATGCCCATTATGCTATTCATCATTTATATATGAAAATGTCTTACACTACGCATCGATGTCAATTTCCAATTTTTGTTCAAATACTGATTTTATCTCCAAATGAACAGACTTATGCAATCATCAATTAGTGCCAAATTTAACATGTAAAGCATTTAGACCTATATTCGTAAACTGCTTGATCTCGTATGCACATTAAAGAAACACATAAACTTATAGGTTCTCTTTCACTAACCTTCATATACATGCTGTATACTTTCAAAATTCTTGAAACAATTCA
>NW_017672702.1:87135-122874 GCF_001879085.1 Nicotiana attenuata | reverse complement strand
CATGAAATTGTGATTTCACTGTTGCTGCTGCTGCTGCTACTGCTTACTGAACCCCCTTATTACACCGTGTCAAAAATAAAAAGAAACTAGACTAAGCTATGAGCTATGAATTACAAAAGATCCTATCTATATCTTGATCTTGTATTTCTTGTTGCCTTGTTGTATTGTATTCTCCCCGGCGACATCCTTTTGTTGCTGCCTTGAATTGTGATCTGAGATGTTTCGCCTTTTCTCCAGGTGGCTGCCTGACTACTGACTACACTTTGAGATATTTTCCTTTCTCCGGGTGATGCTTGACCGCTGAACTCGAATGTATTCCCTGCTCTCCAAGCGGGTTCCTGATTGCTGGATTGAACGGTATTCCTCTGTTCTCCAGGTGGGCGCCTGATTGCTGAAACTTGAAATGTGTGCCTCTGTTCTCCACTTAAGGAGGGGGCAGGCCGGGTTGAGACGGGATTTGGGCCTGGATTGGAACGGGTATCTGGTGGGAAATCGTTTGGGCTTAGTGATATTAGAAAAAAGGCCCAAACTTTCAGCCTTCTTCTTCTTTTTAATTCAATTCTCTTCAATTCTTATTTTCCTTTTATTTCCTTTTTTCAAAATTAAAATAAAAACCTATATTAATTCCTAAAACCTACTTAACTAAAAACATTAATTAAAACTAAATTATAATTATCATAATTAATTAAAAGAAAAACTACTCAAAATCAAAGTCAAAATTAAAATATGCAAAATAACTATTTTTGTGATTTTTACATTTTATTAAACAATTGACTTTCCAATTCATCCTAAAATGCAAAGTTAAATCCTAAATGCAAATGCAACACTTTTTTTTTTGTATTTTTCACTAATTAAAATGCACAATCAAGATGCAAACAATTAACAGAAAAATGCCACGAAAATCCAAGAAATTGTTTTGTTTTGAAACTGTGGGAGTAATTCATATAGGTCAAAAATCACGTGCTCACAGCTGCCCCTCTTTGCTCGAAAACATGAAGAGTTTTCGTGCAAAGACAAGTGAGTAGATACGAGCGATTTTTGCCCGTTTGAATACTCCGTGTGAAGCATTTTTGAAAGAGTTGACCGCACCCTGCTTTTGAGGTTGCCCACATATCCTTGGCTAAAAAGGAATCAGGTCGGTGTAGTTCGGGAAGGTCTGGTAGCTGGGACTACCATGAAGTTGCGGTTTCACTGTTGCTGTTGCTACTACTACTGCTTACTGAACCCCCTTATTACACCATGTCAAAAATAAAAGAAACTAGATTAAGCTATGATCTATGAATTACAAAAGATCCTATATATATCTTCAAACTTGCTCTTGTGGTCCTTGTTGCATTGTTGGCTTGTATTCTTCCGGTGGAATTCTTTTGTTGATGCCTTGAATTGCATTCTGAAGTGTTCTCTCTTTCCCCAAGTGATGCTTTGACCACTAAAACTTGAAACGTATGCCTCTGTTCTCCAGGCTGGTTCCTGACTTCTGACACTTGAAATGTATGCCTCTGTTCTCCAGGCGACCTCCTGATTGCTGAAACTTGAAATGTATGTCTCTGTTCTCCAGGAGGGCTCCTGACTTCTGACACTTGGAATGTATGCCTCTGTTCTCCAGGCGGGCTCCTGACTTTAACAAAATAGACAAAAACAAAGAAAATCTCTTGCCCCGGTTTGGTGACTGGGCATCATATTACGGCGGGCTCCTGACTGCTGAAACTTGAAATGTGTGCCTCTGTTCTCCAGGCGGGCTCCTGACTTCAACAAAATAGACAAAAACAAAGAAAATCTCTTGCCCCAGTTTGGTGACTGGGCATCATATTACCAGATATTAATAAGAATTTGAAAACTAAAACTTGAATTGTAATACCTCTGTTCTCCAGGCGGGCTCCTGACTGCTGAAACTTGAAATGTATGCCTCTGTTCTCCAGGCGGGCTCCTGACTTCTGAAACTTGAAATGTATGCCTCTGTTATCCAGGCGAGCTCTTGACTGCTGAAACTTGAAATGTGTGCCTCTATTCTCCAGGCGGGCTCCTGACTTCTAAAACATGAAATGTAATTAATAAGAATTTGAAAACTAAAACTTGAATTGTAATACCTCTGTTCTCCAGGCGGGCTCCTGACTGCTGAAACTTGAAATGTATGCCTCTGTTCTCCAGGCGGGCTCCTGACTGCTGAAACTTGAAACGTATGCCTCTGTTCTCCAGGCGGGCTCCTGATTGCTGAAACTTGAAATGTATGCCTCTGTTCTCCAGGCGGGCTCCTGACTGCTGAAACTTGAAATGTGTGCCTCTGTTCTCCAGGCGGGCTCCTGACCTGAAACTTGAAATGTATGCCTCTGTTCTCCAGGCGGGCTCCTGACTTCTGAAACTTGAAATGTATGCCTCTGTTCTCCAGGCGGGCTCCTGACTGCTGAAACTTGAAATGTATGCCTCTGTTCTCCAGGCGGGCTCCTGACTGCTGAAACTTGAAATGTATGCCTCTGTTCTCCAGGCGGGCTCCTGACTGCTGAAACTTGAAATGTGTGCCTCTGTTCTCCAGGCGGGCTCCTGACTTCAAAATAGACAAAAATAAAGAAAATCTCTTGCCCCAGTTTGGTGACTGGGCATCATTTTACCAGATATTAATAAGAATTTGAAAACTAAAACTTGAATTGTAATACCTCTGTTCTCAAGGTAGGCTCCTGACTTCTGAAACTTGAAATGTATGCCTCTATTCTCCAGGCGGGCTCCTAACTTCTGAAACTTGAAACGTATGCCTCTGTACTCCAAGCGGGCTCCTGACTGCTGAAACTTGAAACGTATGCCTCTGTTCTCCAGGCGGGCTCCTGACTTCTGAAACTTGAAATGTATGCCTCTGTTCTCCAGGCGGGCTCCTGACTGCTAAAACTTGAAACGTATGCCTCTGTTCTCCAGGCAGGCTCCTGACTTCAACAAAGTAGACAAAAACAAAGAAAATTTCTTGCCCCTGTTTTAATCAAATAAAAATCTTGTAAGTTTAAAATGGTGGTTAGTTGATGGCATTCTTGCTGAAGACGTCTCCGCTGCTGTGTTTTGCCTCGCCTTGCTTCTTAAACTTGCCTTGAACCGCTTTGACTTCCTGACAGACTTTCAAAATCCCCATGACTTTTGATGACCCGAGTGTTCTATCCCATCCTGTTGTTTTACATTTCTGACCCCTTTATCTGAAACTTTGCCTTTCCTCACAAAACTATCTGGCCAATCCACCGACGAAACCTTCGATGATCCTTTGTGTCTTACTTTGCATTTTGACATCTTTGGTATATTGCAGCCCTGTTGTGCTTTGCAACTGGGAAACTGGTAGTTAGCCTTGACATCCTTTCCTCTTTGTCTCGGACAAGACCGACATTGAAAACATCTTAAAGAACAGACCTCAAAAAGAATGAAATGCAATGACCTTGAGAGTTAAGGATAAAGAGAATCCAAAACCGGACGATTTATAAAAGGAAAGAAAAGAAATGAGACTTATCTGAGTGGAACAGCTGGTGCCATTGATCATGCCATGCATTTTGGACTAACCGGCCCAATCTGTCCAACCAATCAACTTTCAATTGCCACGCTTTGTTGCCCCAGAATTCCATAACCTGATTTCTTCAACCCAAACCTTAACCTTATTCATCTTGTAATGTCTTGAACAGCTTTCAACCATAGACTCATCTCATTTGTCCATCTGAAAACTCACTTTCGCCTTAAGGTGCCCGTGAGGGTTTTCACCAATAAGACTCTCTCATTTCTAATTTCCCTCAACTCACTTCGTCTTACGGTGCCCGTGAGGGTTTTCACCAATAAGACTCTCTCATTTTTCTTTCTCCCAACTCACTTCGCCTTATGGTGCCCGTGAGGGTTTTCACCAATAAGACTCTCTCATTTTCATCATTTTTTCTTGTTGGACCAGAATGTTTTCCTTAACATAAATCACCTCTTCTTGATCGACTTGGCATTCTCTGAAGACTGATCAGAAGGTCTTTCTTTGGACCATAATGCAGGCTTTTGGACAGGGTTAGAAAGAAAGGGTATCAAAGGCTCAAAAGCAATTCGACGTGGGTTCAAAACTACAACTTTCGGAATCAAATCTCTTGCACAACCACAACTTCTGCCCCAGTTTCTTCCTTGGGGACCTTTGGACTTTTATTTCGGTGTGATTGAACCTCAGAGAGAGGCTGCCTACGTACCCTTTCGGGATCAAGTCAAACGTAGTTCAAGTCATAGAAATTACTTTGTTGTTGTGATTTCTCTTTTCTTTTCTTCCTCTTTCTCTTCTTTTCTTTTCTTTTCATTTCTTTTCTTTTTTCTGTTGTTTGTTTTTTTTCTTTTTCTTTTTTTTCCTTTTCTTTTTCTTTTCTTCTCTTTTCTCTTCCTTTTTTCTTTCTTTTCTTCTTTCTTTTTCCTTCTCTCTCTTTTCATTCTTTTTTTTTCTCTTTTTCTTTGACTTATCTTTCACGCTTGTGTTTCTGATCTTTGCTACTGATTCTGAAAGAGGGGTGTGAAAGAAAATAAATAAGGCTCGAAGGGGTAACGAAGGATAAAGTGTTTGGATAGCAGAACAAAATGCCTTTATCATTCCAGTCTTCAAAACATGCCAAGTACAAACAAATATAATTAGAACAAAGAAGATCATACATAATATCTCTTGACCGCATCAGAGTTGATAGCCATTTCTACACATTTTCCTTCCATATCCGTCAAATATAATGCGCCATTGGACAACACTCTGGTTACAACAAATGGTCCCTGCCAGTTTGGGGCGAACTTTCCTTTTGCTTCGGCCTGATGAGGTAAGATACGTCTCAACACCAACTGCCCTACTTCAAACTTCCGCGGACGCACCTTCTTGTTGTATGTCCTCGCCATTCTCTGTTGGTACAACTGTTCGTGACATACTGCTACCAATATCTTTTCATCAATCAAATTTAGTTGCTCCAAGCGGGCTTTGACCCATTCAACATCATCGATTTCCGCCTCGGCGATAATCCGAAGGGACGGGATTTCAATCTCTGCGGGTATTACTGCCTCAGTACCGTACACCAGTGAATAAGGAGTCGCCCTACTGAAGTGCGGACAGTAGTGCGGTAACCTAACAATGCGAAAGGTAGTTTCTCATGCCATTGTCTGGACCCTTCCACCATTTTCCGAAGTATTTTCTTGATGTTCTTGTTAGCTGCTTCGACTGCTCCATTTGCCTTAGGGCGATATGGGGTGGAATTGCGGTGCGTAATCTTAAACTGCTGACATATCTCCGTCATCAGATGGCTGTTGAGGTTGGCACCATTGTCCGTGATGATTACCTTCGGAATCCCGAACCGACAGATGATATTCGAATGCACAAAATCGACCACTGCCTTCTTGGTCACAGATTTGAAAGTTTTCGCCTCAACCCACTTGGTGAAATAATCAATGGCTACCAGAATAAACCTGTGCCCATTTGACGCCGCTGGCTCGATTGGCCCAATGACATCCATTCCCCAAGCAACGAAGGGCCATGGCGCCGACATTGTATGCAATTCAGATGGTGGAGAATGAATCAAATCTCCATGTACCTGACATTGATGACACTTGCGCGCGGAACTGATGCAATCCCGCTCCATAGTAAGCCAATAATAACCTGCTCGGAGAACCTTCTTTGCCAATACATATCCACTCATATGCGGTCCACAAACTCCCGCATGTACCTTGGTCATGATAACTGTAGCATGTTTAGCATCTATGCATCTTAATAAACCAAGATCTGGAGTTCTTTTGTACAACACCTCTCCTCTAAAGAAAAATCCGCTTGCCAAGCATCGAATCGCTCTCTTTTGATCCCATGTGGCCTGTACTGGCTATACTCCCATCCTGAGGTACTCTTTGATATCATGGAACCACGACTCACCATCAAGTTCTTCTTCCACCGTGTTACAATAGGCATGCTGATCTCGGACTTGAATCTGCAAAGGGTCCACATAAGCCTTATCTGGATGATGCAACATTGATGCCAAAGTAGCCAAAACGTCGGCAACTTCATTATGAATCCTTGGGATATGCCTGAAATCTATTGATTGAAACCGTTGACAAAGATCATGCAAACATTACCGGTACGGTATGAGCTTCAAATCTCGTGTCTCCCATTCCCCCTGAATCTGGTGCACCAAGAGATCCGAGTCACCCATGACAAAGATTTCCTAGACACCCATGTCTATAGTCAATCTCAAACCCAAGATACACGCCTCGTATTCAGCCATGTTATTAGTGCAATAGAAATGAAGTTGAGCTGTAACAGGGTAGTGTTGCCCTGTCTCAGAAATAAGTACTGCTCCTATCCCGACGCCTTTGGCATTGGCAGCCCCATCAAAGAACAGTTTCCATCCTGGCTTCTCAACCTGTTCTAATTCATCGACATGTATTACCTCTTCATCAGGGAAGTATGTCTTCAAAGGTTCATATTCTTCATCTACTGGATTCTCGGCCAAATGATCAGCCAACGCTTGTGCTTTCATTGCAGTCCTGGTCACATAGACAATGTCGAGTTCCGTGAGCAAGATCTTCCACTTTGCGAGCCTTCCTGTGGGCATGGGCTTCTGAAAAATATACTTTAACGGGTCCAACCGAGAGATGAGATAGGTGGTATAGGATGACAAGTAATGTTTCAATTTCTGCGCTACCCAAGTTAAGGCACAACACGTCTTCTCAAGTTGAGTGTACTTCACCTCGTAAGATGTGAACTTCTTGCTGAGGTAATAAATTGCCTGCTCTTTCTTCCCCGTGATGTCGTGTTGCCCCAATACACAACCAAAAGAGTTATCCAAAACTGTCAGATAAAGAATCAAGGGTCTGCCCGGCTCCGGCGGGACCAACACAGGTGGATTGGCAAGATATTCCTTAATCTTGTCAAATGCTGCCTGACATTCATCGCTCCATCTGATCGCAACATCCTTCTCTAACAGCTTAAAGATAGGCTCACAAGTTGTCGTGAGCTGAGAAATGAACCTGCTGATATAATTTAACCTTCCAAGCAAGCTCATCACCTCTGTTTTGTTCTTTGGCGGCGACAGCTCTTGAATGGCTTTGATCTTGGACGGGTCTAACTCAATACCGCGTCGACTTACCACGAACCCCAGCAGTTTCCCAGACGGGACACCAAATGCACACTTCGCTGGATTAAGCTTGAGGTTGTATCTGCGGAGCCTCTGAAAAAACTTCCTCAGGTCCTTGACATGGTCACACTGCTTCCTTGACTTTATGATCACGTCGTCTACGTAGACCTCAATTTCTCGGTATATCATGTCATGAAACATGGTGGTCGTCGCCCTCATATATGTTGCTCCTGCGTTCTTTAAACCAAATGGCATGACCCTATAACAATACGTTCCCCAGGGCGTGATAAATGTCGTCTTTTCTGCATCTTCCTCATCCATCAAAATCTGGTGATAACCGGCGTAGCAATCCATGAAGGAACCAATCTCATGTTTTGCACAATTATCAATTAAGATGTGGATGTTCGGCAATGGGAAGTTGTCTTTTGGACTCGCCTTATTGAGATCACGGTAATCAACGCACACTCTGGTCTTTCCATCCTTCTTTGGCACAGGCACAACATTGGCTAACCAGGTGGGATACCGCGTGACCCGTATGACCTTTGCCTCAAACTGCTTGGTGACCTCTTCTTTGATTTTTACACTCATATCTGTTTTAAATTTCCTTAGCTTCTGCTTGACGGGTGGGAATGCTGGGTCGGTGGGTAATTTGTGGACCACCAAGTCAGTGCTTAAACCCGGCATATCGTCATATGACCATGCGAAAACATCTTTGTACTCAAGAAATGCTTTGATTATCTCTTCTTTGAGTTGAGGTTCCAAATGGACACTTATTTTCGTTTCCCGTACATTATCCTGATCCCCTAAGTTGATTGCTTCTGTGTCATCCAGGTTAGGTTTGGGTTTTTCTTCAAAATGGCTTAATTTTTTACTGATTTCCTCAAAAGCTTCCTCATCATCATATTCTACTTCGTCATCACACTCAATTTCTTGTATTATTATTTCGGAGTTAGATTGGCATTTAAAGTTGGGCCGAAGACTCCTCATGCATGACATATCACTTAAACCAGCATAAAAGGGACTGTACAAGAAGGAAAAGAAAGACAAAAATAAAAACTATCAGGAATGGAAGGAAATTGCATTTCATTAAAATTTAAGATAACAAGGTTTAACTCATCCAAACGGACGGAACATAACATCGGAATTACAACCTTGGAAATAATCCAGATTAAACTGAAAGGAAATCAAATCTAACTACCAAGACTCCCTCCGGGTAGGAAGGGGAGTTGCTTCCCAATTGTTAAGCATTGCCTGGGGCCCCACGAACTGAACATCTGCCTTGCTTGGACCTTCTCGGCCTCCAACACATTCACCTCATCAAAAAACTTTTCAAACCTCTCGATCAGCTCTCTGTCGGGATCAATCACGCAACTGGGCATTGTTGTTGCTAGGCGCTTCTTAGTACCAGGCCTGACAAAGGAATAGGAAAGGCGGGGAATAGGTTTGGGAAGGGTTCATGCTTTCTTTTTCATCTTTCTAGCTCACCTTGTATCCGCAGCAGTGGGCTAGAAGCCTAAACCAAAGGTATCCAGGTTTCCAGGAAGAGATACTGGATGTATGATGCCTTGCAAAGAAGCTCCCAAGCCTTTTCCAGGTACGAATCCGTTCTTCAGCATTTCCGACGCAACCATGACGGATGCAGCAGCTACCTTTGGCACAAGAATACACTCTACTTCCGGGATCTTTTCAACTGATACCGTGTCCAAGACTTGATAAACCCATGGACCTTTGTCGTCCTCAGCTTCTATGAAAGGCACAATGGCATTACCCAGAGCACACGAACTATCTTCCCCATGCACCACAATCTCTTTCCTGTCCCACTCGAATTTGACCACCTGGTGCAGGGTAGATGGCACCGCTTTTGCTGCATGGATCCAGGGTCGGCCTAACAAGAGATTGTAAGAAACGGCCACATCGAGCACCTGGAACTCCATAGTAAATTCGACTGGTCCTATCGTCAGTTCCAACACTATATCCCCAACTGAGTCCTTCCCCTCTCCATCAAATCCTCGCACGCAAATTCTATTCTTGTGGATTCTCTTATTGTCCACTTTTAGTTTATCCAGGTTGGAGAGAGGGCAGATGTTTGCACTGGACCCGTTGTCGATCAACACCCGGGTGACCACAGAGTCTTCACATTTCACCGTGAGGTAGAGTGCGCTATTATGCTCAGTGCCTTCCAAAGGCACCTCATCATCAGAGAATGTAACCCTGTTAACTTCGAAATCTTGTTTGCTATTTTCTCTAGGTGGTTCACAGAGATCTTATCCGGAACATGGGCTTCATTCAAAATTTTCAGCAATGCCCGGTGGTGCTCGTCCGAGTGGATTAATAATGATAGCAGTGAGATCTGTGCCGGGGTCTTTCTTAGCTGTTCTACAATGGAGTAATCTTGTGCCTTCCTTTTCTTCAAGAATTCTTCTGCCTCTTCTTCAGTTACGGCTTTCTTTACTGGTACTGGATTATCTTTGGCAGTTTTAGCTCTTCTCAGCTCTTCAGGGGCAAAGCATCTTCCTGAACGAGTCAACCCATGGGTTTCACAAACTTCTTCTTTGACTTCCTTCCCCTTATATGTCACTGTCACTCGGCCGTAATTCTAAGGAACGGCCTTTTCACTGATTAGTGGTAACTGAGTCACTGGCTTGATGATAACCGGCTCTGTTCGAGCCCCTTTTACGATCACAACAGGCTTGGTAGCTGCCCCCGGCACCACCACTTTAGCTAGCTCTTGCTTTACTACAACACTGCTCGAAGGCTCTTTTTCCACCACAACTAGTTCCTGTTTTATTGTAACATTGCCCGTAAACTCTTTCTGCATCACCACCACTGGTTCACTAACTGTTTCCTCCACCTTGATCAATGTCCTTCCGCTAGTTGGTTTCTCATTTGGCCTGTCCTCACTAGCCCTGATCATCATTACGGTTTGCGAAGGCTTCTTATGCTCTCCCTTTTGTACTAACTCAATCATGTGGGTCTCATGATGGGTTGACAGTAGATTCTGATTGATGTTAGGCGTCTCTGGGGCTTGCACCTCAATTCAGCGGGTATCAATGAGCTCCTGGATGGCCGTTTTCAATTTCCAACACTTCTCCGTGTCGTGCCCCGGTGCCCCCGAACAATACTCACAACTCAATGAATGATCAAGATTTCTTGGAAGGGGATTTGGTAACTTAGCTTCAATTGGACTCAACATTCCCAACTCCCTTAGCCTATGGAATAAATTGGTGTATGACTCTCCCAAAGGGGTGAAAGTCCTCTGCTTCTGTAGCCTCTCATTCCTGAAGGCTTGGTTGGGTCGGAAGCCTGTTCCGGTGGGATTTCTGTAAGCTCTTGGGGGTGGATAGGTGTTTTGTGGAGCTGGGTATGGATTTTGTGGAGTCGGTGCATGCCATTGCGCGTGAGCTGGGGTTTGGGTGTAAGTTTGTGCGTGATGGACGGTGAAATGAGGATCTAGCGGTGGGTAATAGTGTTGTGGAGGGCCATATGGAGTGTGTGGGTAATTTTGGTGGTGGGGTCAGGGTTGGTTATAGTAGGGTGACGGGCCTCTAGATCCGAACCAGGCTCCGGACTCAACTGTCGCGACATCTTCTTTCTTCTTTTTCCCAAGCACACATCCAGTGCCACTTTGGATAGCCTAGGTAGTTGCTTTGATCGCTGAATAACTCATGATTTTGTTGGACTTAAGTCCCTCCTCGACCATGCCTCCCATCTTTACAACCTCATTAAAAGACTTGCCAATCGCTGTTACCAAGTGACCAAAATAAGTCGGCTCTTAAGCCTGCAGAAAGTAATCAACCATCTCACTCTCTTTCATTGGAGGGTCAACCCTCGCGGCCTGCTCCCTCCAACGGAACCCGTATTCTCTGAAGCTTTCCCCAGGCTTTTTCTCGAGCTTTATCAGTGACAGACGGTCTGGAATGATTTCAAGATTGTACTGAAAGTGACAAGCGAATGCTTGCGCCAGGTCGTCCCAAGTGTACCACCTGCCGTGGTCCTGTCGTGTATACCATTCTAATGCAGACCCACTCAAACTCTGGCTGNTGTATTCCCTTTTTCTCCAGGTGGGCGCCTGATTGCTGACACTTGAAATGTACTCCCTTGTTCTCCAGGTGGGCGCCTGATTGCTGAACTTGAAATGTATTCCCTTGTTCTCCAGGTGGGCGCCTGATTGCTGAATCTGAAATGTATTCCCTTGTTCTCCAGGTGGGCGCCTGATTTCAACAAAACTAGACAAGACAAAGAACAATTTTTTGCCCCAGTTTGGTGGCTGGGTACAGATGTGAGTGTACAACTGAATCGTATTGCTAAATGTTACTAAGAATTTGAAAGCTAGGTCCTGTTATCCAGGGAGGTCCTGACAACTCCTAATAGTTACGAACCTAAGTTACATCTTCTAAAGGTATTACTCTCACTACATTTGTTATCAAAAGGTCTTAAACTACTCCCTATTATCCAGGAGGGTCCTGACAACTTCTAGTTAAAAAAACAGTTTTAACCTAAGTCATTTCTACTAAAAGTACGACTTCCACCATATCTTGTTATCGAAAAAGACCTTAAAACTACGTCCCATTATCCAGGAGGGTCCTGAAAACTTCCAATTGAATCCTATATTAAGCATGCAAACTTGGCAACCAACTTATATTCCTTTTGGGTACATTTATGCTAAATTATGCTACTCATGATTGTTTTGAAATTTAAACTAAGTCCCATTTTCCAGGAGGATCCTGAGAGTTTATGGTCAAACCTGTTTTGGTGCTTGCTTTATCCCTTAAGGAGGGTTTCTCCGAAACCAACGAAAACTTTCTGCCCCTGTTTCAATCAAAGAAAAATCTTGTCAGTTTTAAAAATGGTGGTTAGTTGATGGCATTCTTTCTGAAGACGTCTCCGCTGTTGTGTTTTGCCTTGCCTTGCTTCTTGAACTGGCCCTGAATCGTTTGCCTTTCTGACTGACTTTCGACCCCCATGACCTTCGATGACCTGAGTGTTTCATACCCAGTCTGTTGCTTCTGCCTCTCTGACCCTTTTATCTGAAACTTTGCATCCCCCATAAAACTACCCATTCAAACCACCGATGAAACTTCCGGTGACTCTTTGTATCTTACTTTGCATCATGCCATCTTTGGTATGTTCTGGCCACACTGTGCTTTGCAATTTGGAAGCTGGTAGTGAGCTTTGAAATCCTTTCTTATTTGCTTTGATCAAGACTCACATTGAAACATCTTAAAGAACAAACCTCAAAAAGAATGAAATGCAATGACCTTGAGAGTTAAGGATAAAAAGTCCAAAACCGGACGATTTATAAAAGGAAAGAAAAGAGACTTTTCTGAGTGGAACAGTTGGTGCCATTGATCATGCCATGCATTTTGGACTAACCGGCCCAATCCGCCCAACCAATCAACTTTCACCTGCCACGCTTTGTTGCCCCAGAATTCCATAATCCTGATTTCTTCAACCAAACCCTAACCTTGTTCATCCTGCAATGTCTTGAATGGTTTTCACCCACAGACCTATCTCATTTGATTTCTCTCAACTCACTTTCGCCTTATGGTGCCCGTGAGGGTTTTCACCTATAAGACTCTCTCATTTTTCATTTCTCTCAGCTCGCGTCGCCTTACGGTGCCCGTGAGGGTTTTCACCAATAAGACTCTCTCATTTTGGATTTTTCCTGCTTGAACCAGAGTGTTGTCCCTAACATAAATCACCTCTTCTTGCTCGACTTGGCATTCCCTGAAGACTGATCAGAAGGTCTTTCTTTGGACCGTAATGCAGGCTTTTGGAAAGGGTTAGAAAGAAAGGGTATGAAAGGCTCAAAAACAATTCGACGTGGGTTCAAAACTACAACTTTCGGAATCAAATTTCTTGCACAACCACAACTTTTGCCCCAGTTTCCTCCTTGGGGACTTTTGGACTTTTATTTTGGTGTGACTGAACCTCAGAGGGAGGCTGCCTACGTACCCTTTCGGGATCAAGTCAAACGTAGTTCAGGTCATAGAAATTACTTTGTTGCTGTGATTTTCTCTTCTTCCATTTTCTCTTTTTTCTTGTTTTTTCTTCCTTTCTCTTTTCGTTGTTTGTTTTTCTTTTTCTCTTTTTTTCCTTTTCTTTTTCTTTTTCTTCTTTTTCTCTTCCTTTTTCTTTCTTTTCTTCTTCATTTTTCCTTCTCTCTCTTTTCATTCTTTTCATTTCTCTTTTTCCTTGACTTATCTTTCACGCTTGTGTTTCTGGTCTTTGCTACTGATTCCGAAAGAGGGGCATGAAAGAAAATGAATGAGGCTCAAAGGGGGTAACAAAGGATAAAGTGTTTGGATAGCAGAACAAAATGCCTTCGTCATTCCAATCTTCAAAACATGCCAAGCACAAACAAATATAATTAAAACAAAGAAGATCATACATAATATCTCTTGACCGCATCGAAATTGATGGCCATTTCAACACACTTGCCTTCTATGTCTGTCAAATATAAAGCACCATTGGACAACACTCTCGTCACGATGAATGGCCCCTGCCAATTTGAGGCGAACTTGCCTTTGGCCTCAGCATGATGTGGAAGGATACGTCTCAACACTTGCTGACCCACTTCAAACTTCCTTCTTATTATATGCTCTTGCCATTCTCTGTTGATACAATTGGCCATGACACACTGCTGCCATTCTTTTCTCATTGATCAAACTCAATTGCTCAGGCGGGTTCTGACCCACTCATCATCATCAATTTCGGCTTCAGCGACAATCCGAAGGGATGGGATTTCAACTTTTCAGAATTAGCTTGGCTTTTGAAACTGGGCCGAAGATTCCTCATGCATCTCATGTCATTGAAACAAGCCTAAAAGAACTGTGTATGGTAGAAAAGAGAAATAAAAATAAAATTATCAGGAATGATGAAAAAGGGAAATTGCATTTCATTGAAATCAAAAGATAGCAAGATTTAACACATCCAAACGGACGGAACATAGAATCTGAATCACAACCCTGGAATAATCCAGGCAACTAAAAGGAAATTCAAAACCCACTACTAAAACTCCCTCCGAGTAGGAAGAGGAGTAGATTCCCAATTGTTGATCTTCACATTCGGCTTGACAAAATGCACCTCTTCGTCACCAGAGCCTCCCCCAATTTCCACTGTGTTTACTTCATCAAATAAACTTTGGACCCTCTCAAATCAATTCCTCATCAAAGACAACCACAGGCTTTGGAACTGCTGACACCGGATGCTTCACTGCCCCTGGCTTGACAATGACGGGATCTGTGTGGGCACCCTCCACAATCACGACAGGCTTGTTTGACACTCCTGGCACAACCACTTTTTCCCTTTCTTGTTTCGTTGCAACCTCACTTGAGGACCGTTTCTTGACTACCGTAGATGGCTCACTATCTGTCCCGCCTAACCTGATCACTGATTTCCCACTTGTTGACTTTTCAACCGGCCCGACCTCACTGGATCGAATCATCATGACGGTCTGTGAAGGCTTCTTAGGCTCCCCTCCCTTATGCACTATCTCGATCATATTTGTCTCATGATGGGCCGGCAATAGATTCTGGTTGATATCGGGCGCCTTTTTTTTTTTTGCCCATGCTTGATACATCTTGGCCATCTGTTGCTTTAGCTTATGCATCTCCCCCTTCATTGCATTAACATCTAATTCTTCCTCCTCCCTAGACGGGTCGACGATGCTTGCCTCTAACTCCTGGTTGACCATGTTTGACTTGTCCTTAGAGCGGGTGTTGTAGGAATGGGTTGCCAGAATGCCAATCAACTAACCACCTGCCTGGACTCATCATCAACAACAACTTTGTTAGCAGTTAGAGCATTAATAGATAGGTAGCCGCACATTTGGGGAATGAATGCACCTAAGCAGTTAACCATTTCTATTATGCCTTTGCCTGGTTGCATGCGTCATCCCGGCTGTCCTCTTTCTGTATTTGCCATGCCTTTCCTCTCATTCTTCCCTCTTGTTTTTCCATTGTTTGTTTCTTGCCTTTCCCTCTTTTCTTTTGCTTTTCTCTCTTATTTTCCCCCTTTTTTTCTTTTTCCTTCTTTTCCTCTTGCCTCGGTTTTTTCTTGTTCCTATTCTCTCCTTTCCTCAAAATTGTTTTTCCGCTCTTTTCTTTCCTTTTCTCTTGCTCTCTTTTTATTTTCTCTTGTTTGCCTTTTTTGTTTTTGGTTACGGTCGAATCCTATGGAGATTGCCTACGTATCATGACCCCGCATGAATCAGACCAAGCGTAGTTCTTGCGACTAAATGCAAAAATAAGGAAATAATTTTTTTATATTTTCAATTTTTCATTAATAAAACTCCGATTACAAAGATACTAGACTATTTGTTTTTCTTAAAAAGGAAAATTACAAAACAGACTCAAAATAGCGAAATACAGACTCGATAACTAGGAATACATCAAAGCTTCAAATCTTGGGGCCCGCGGGGCATCATTCGGCATCGCCGCGGGCCTGCGCGCAAGACCCCTTTGTAACTGCTCCAAATCATTCATAACCTGACGAACAAATATCATCACTGTAGCAAAGAAAGTGGTACGACCCATTATTTCGCCGGCTTGACATTTCATGACAATATAATCTGCAATGCCTCTAATTCTTTCCTGACCTGGCCTTTTTCCTGGAGGAGTCGGCTTATCTGCTGGTTGTGAGCCTCTAACACCTGGGAGTCGTGGAAATGATGGTCTTGCAACAGCTTCATTTCTTTTTCCATCTCGGCCATTAGCCTATAGCACTGTTCCCTTTCAGCCTGAAATTCTTTGTCCTGCCGGGCTGCCTTATCTTCAAGGGTGTTCATCTTTCTTTTCAGATTAGCAATGGTTCCCTCATAATTTCTTTTCATTTGTTGCACAAATTGGGCTCTTTCCTCTGTCTTCTTTGCCCATTGTGCCGTGAGTTTTGCCATATTCCCCTCAGATTTCTCCAACTCATCTTGGCCCTCTAAGACCTGCTTTTTCAGCCCATCTATCAATCTCTCATCGGACCGACTTCTTTCTTGATTTTTAGCAGCTATTTTCATTTGTCGGATTTGCTCTTTACGAACCTCATTCTCTTGAGTCAATTTCTTTTTGTCACCTTCATCAGCCGCAGCTTGCACACTCTTTTCAAATTGAAGATCTCGGACTTGCTGCTCCAGCGCCCCTATCCTGGCCCGGTATTCCTTTTCCTTGGCTAGCCAATCACATTGTACCTGGGCTCCGTCAGTGAATTGTTGTACATGTGGCCTTTTGGCGGGTCTCTCGGGAATCTGAAACTTTTTGCCGAACCAGGTCAAGTATTTGGGGTCTACTTCGCCTTTAGCCTGATCCTGTACTATAGTCTTAGGCTCAAGGTACCTGCACTCATTCCATATTTGTCGGATTTTTCCTTCCGGAAATGCAGCTTTTGAACCTAACTCAATGATTTGTCCGCTCAGGTCTTCATCATTGTGAACAGTTTGGAATCTTCCTAGTTGCCTCAAAACTCGGTAAGGAGCGTAGGGTTGGATGCTTCGGATGCCCATCAAAAGAATATAAGGTACTTCTGCCGATGTGTATACAGCTTCAGTAGCAGGAAGCCATCCAAAAGCCCATTCAACTTTATCTGCAGTCAAAGATCTCAAGCATGATAGCCAAGCCTCGGTGCCCTCGGGGAACTCAATACCTGTTACCCGGGTTCCAAACTCCTCGATACAACTCAGCCCGGTTAATCCATAGTTCATATACCCCGTGCGATGACAAAGGTGCTCCTGTATCCATAACTATAACAATAGATTACAACCCTGAAAGAACTTTATACCCTCTCGGCATAAGGTCAAAGCTCGATACATTTCTGCCACAATCAGGGGAACCACCGTGTTGTTAGACTTCTTTATAGCAACATCCAACATTCCTACAAGGCCAATATCTATGTGACCGTCTTTTCGTGGACAGATCACGACCCCCAGAAAAGCTACCATGAAAGCTAACCCCCGCCGGGCCTCCCATTTATCTTTGTTCCCGGCGTGTGTTAAACCGGTGTTAGGCTCCTCAAAACCTCGCGGGTTGCCGTATCGGTGGTATAAGAAATGGAGTGTGCAACACCCTTCTGCTAGATGCTTATCTTGAATGTCCCGACTAATGTTCAATAAATCTAGAAATCTGTGGAGGGTGACTAATCTTGGTGCCAATGGGTATCTGCTCCTAAGGTTCCCGTTGAGACCCGCATATCCCGCAATCTCCTCTAGTGTGGGTGTAAGCTCGAGATCCGAGAACCGGAATACGTTACGAGTTGGGTCCCAAAAAGGAACCAATGCTTCAATAATATCCTTTCTTGGCTTAATGTTCAATAGTCCGACGAGGCCACCCGGAATCTTTACCACTGTTTCCCTGCTACCTTTTCCTAAGTTGTTCCACCACATGTGAAGCTTCAAAGGGGTCTCACTCAGGACTGAGAAGGTATCAATGTCAACTGTACTCATCCTGCTCATTTATTTAAAGGAATTTAATGACTTATTTTAACCTAAAAGGAAAAATGTGCCTATTTAAATGGCTATTTAATAACTTATTTTGACTTAAAAGAAAAAGCGACTATTTTTCAAAATTTTCATTTAAGAAAATAAAGACTCGGTTTTGCAAATACGGGCAGCACTTTCGGGAGGGAGATTTTAAGGTTGTGCCCGCAAACCATTTAAAAATGACTCAGGGTGGCCGTTCTTGCAAAAACAGCCTTCTGGCGTCCTTTTGAGGAAATTCGGCTTATTTTAAACAAGAATGGCGTCACCCGACTTATTTTGACAAGCATTAAAGTTTTGGTATTTTTGGCTATTTTTGCAAAAGGGGAGGTTGGACCCGATGAGGGTTGCCTACGTATCTCACATCCGGTGAGAATCAAACCAGCGTAGTTCGGGCAAATTTGTCAAAACCTAATATTTTGAAAATCTTTTTCTCTCTTTTTTTAAATATATTCCTTTTTTTCTCGAAAATTCGGCAGCATTTCGGTACTATTTGGGCATTGGTTTTTTCCAAACAAGTGGTTACCCTCACTTAGCCCTAACACTGCTATTTTTCTCAATTTTCTCTCATTATATACAAGCTGGTCAACATGCAAATCCAAAGCAAATGAATGCACAAGTAGCACGTAAGATGCATCAAGTTGGTCTTTTCATTTCAGGTCACATGTCCTAGACGGACCCAACCCCTGTGTTGAGTCCCCTAAGTCAAATGCACATGATGCAAACAAACGTTCCTACTAGGGATCCGACATGAGGTTTTGTTCTTCTAGGTTTAAACCCTAGGTTTATTGGTCTAGACCTGGCTTACCCGAGCGGACAACTCGGGCCGAGGGGGAGGCAGCGTACCGGGGATACAGAAGCTCCGCCGGCTTAGCAACTTATCCAAACCTCGTTCTAAATGGGAAAAGACTCTAAAGAGAAGAGAAGCTACACGAAGTGCACCCTTCTCCATGATGTAAAAGACTCAGAGAGAGGAAGGGATTCGTAACAGTTTATATACAATTCAACAAATATCAAAGCGGTAAAACAATTAGCACATAAGGCATGAAACATGTAGAAAAATCAGATAAAGCCGAATATAACAATTTAACTGAGCTCGAATTCTGAACCCTGAACAAAAAGTTCTGGGTCCTTGTCCCCAGCAGAGTCGCCAGAGCTGTCACACCTCCTTTTTCTACTACACCCCGTGAAGAGTATAATAAATGGAGTTTTTCCAATTAAATGACAATCGAAACGGGATTTGTTTATTAAGAGATTCAGAGTCGCCACTTGGGAGATTTAGGTGTCCCAAGTCATCGGTTTGAATCCCGAATCGAGGAAAAGGTTTGACTCTGTTTAACAGTCGCGAACCAGAAATCCGGGTAAGGAATTCTGTTAACCCAGGAGAAGGGGTTAGGCATTCCCGAGTTCCGTGGTTCTAGCATGGTCGCTCAACTGTTATATTCAGCTTATTATCTGATTTTAGAATATGTTCAAACCTGTGTGCATTTACCTTTTAACCGCTTTTAATTAAAAAAACTTAAGAAATTGAACGTCGTTTAAAACATGTTTTTGGATCGCGCCACATGAAATGCACCCGGATCCTCAACACATTTTATTCAACGTTTTGGGATTTGGATTTGGGTCACATGAAATGCACACCCGAGTTTAGGAAGGTAAGATTATTAAAGAACGCGCCTAAAGCGACTAACGTGTTATTAACTTTGCGGGAGGCCATGAAAATTCGCTAAATGGCACGTCCCGAATTCTAATTATTTTAATATAAGCATTTGAAGAGGGCCACGCAATTTGTCATTTCATTTGGTGTAGCGCACCTCAATTTATTTTAAAGGCCAACCAAAAGATACTACGATTTTCTATTAAAGATTATCTCCATGGGTCGAGTTAATTAATTAGCTAACTTTCAAGGAATTCGGGTCTCAAACTCAAGTCCACACTTAAACAAGAGGGGAACCTCTTAATTCAAGAGTGTTACTTAGCTTGGAAGGCCCAAAAATACCTTTTTAAACTAAGATATTGGATTAAGAGAATATGAGTTAGGTCTTATGAAGTCGTGGGCCAGCAGATAGGCCCAATTCAAATTCCTTGTGCCTGGATCAGGCAAATGTACCATGTAGAATGCCTTATGAACACAGGCCTCAATTTTATTTGGGCCCAGTCCTGATGACAGGCCCTAACGGCTTGCTGAAGTCTCTATTTGGAGACAAAGAGTCGAAAGACTGCCTTTGTCTCGGCATGATCTCGCTGCTCAGGCCCAAAAAGGGCCCAAATATCACTGAACACGGCCATAGGCAAAAAGACTCGAGATCGAACCCCAATAGAAGCAAACCAATGTGCACACCAAATAGACATGCCCATTATGCTATTCATCATTTATATATGAAAATGTCTTACACTACGCATCGATGTCAATTTCCAATTTTTGTTCAAATACTGATTTTATCTCCAAATGAACAGACTTATGCAATCATCAATTAGTGCCAAATTTAACATGTAAAGCATTTAGACCTATATTCGTAACTGCTTGATCTCGTATGCACATAAAGAAACACAGAACTTATAGGTTCTCTTCACTAACCTTCATATACATGCTGATACTTTCAAATTCTGAACAATTCACGCCAAACGATTACTGAGTTTTTAATCTTTTAACATTACACATAACCAGTTAACTTATATCCTACTATAGCTAAGTTTTTTTTTTTTTTGAAACAAAAGATGTATGGCATAACCAATAGTCCATGTACACAAAATATTCCAAATATTCGGAATTACTTACACATCAACAGCTAATATATCTCATGTTCTCGACAAAATACAAAACACAAAAAGCAACGTGAATTCTTGAAATACCACTACTATACTAACATGAACCAGCTAATCTAAATACCATTACACCATAGTACTGATACAGAAATCCCAAGCAAGCAATTGACATTGAAAACTTTAATAAAGATAATTATGCATACATGAGAATTTCAGACGATTACAGCTTCCATATTTGCACCTATCTCCTAGGGAATCAGGGAATACCTGGAATTTACAAAACAAGACAGAAAAGATGATCAGCAATTGAGCAGTAGCAGGAGCAGTATTTTAGCAACAAGATCAGCCCAGAAATGCTCAAGGGAAAACCTCTTTGAACCAAATTTAGATCCACAACAGTAGCACCCAAAACTCAAAATCAGAATACAACCAAAATCTGAAACCAAGCCTTTGGATAACAAGCAAAACTCAACTCATTTTAACCCTTAGATGTTCAAGAATTATATTAGAGTGAGGATCCCAAGAATTTCAAAGATTTTTCTTTCAATAGAACAGTAGACTCTTGTAGTCCTAGCCGCCTCAGTTTTCTGATATTTTTTAGCTCCCTCTAATCTTGCTTCAAAGGCAAGAATGATACCTTATATAGGCCTCAGCAACAAGATCAGCCCTTAGGTCCTATTTTTACCCCCTTTTATTTTCACTTTTTGGACTATTTAGTCCTAAAGTCTTGGCTTGTTGCCCAAGTCACCACATCTACTTGTTAAATTTTCAAATTAACACCCTATCTAGAAGGTCCTAGGGAGTTCCTAATCTGTTACTGCAAGATTCCTCTATTGGATTACCCATATTACCCCTTTTGCTTCTGAAAATTACTAACTAAGTTCACCCTTCTTGCCCTAGTCTACTAACCCTGGTTAACTAACTATGGTTAAGTTAGCCTATTCTGAAAAAATATTAAGCTAAAACCAAACAGATTCTAAGAAGGAAATTAATTCTAACTATTAGTAATTAGCCATTAAAGCAAACAGAATTGAAAATTAAATTAAACTAACAGCACCAATTTGTTTAATTGGAAACCAACACAAAAATAAAAACAGAATCATAACCGAATTAAACCAAAATCAAAACTGGACAAGATTAAACATGAACAAGACCCTAAGGATTCTAAATCGACCAAGAAATAAAGAAAATCTGAGTAAGAATGAAAGAAAACAAACCAAAAAAAAAACAAGAATGAAATGAAAAGAAAGAAGAAGGTGAAATACCTTGAAATCGGATTAGGGTTTGAACTCTGGCACGATTCCTTGGATTTAATCAGACTATAACTGTCCCTAATTACGTGTTTCCATTAGAAAATACGTAATTAAGGGCTATTATAGCCCAGAAACCAATCAACCCCAATTAGGGTTCCACCCGAGGTTTGATCTGAAATTCGAGGCTATGGAAAAATGTTTGAAGGGAAATAAGTGGGGGTTTAAGGAGAGGAGGGTGAGGAGGGCCCGTGGTATAACTTGGGTGGGATTTGGAGAATGTAGGGTTTTTGGCCAACATTTAGATTTAAATTCGAGACGATGGGCTAGATTTTGAGGGACATGAGTTGTGGATTTGGAATGAGGAGAAGAACGCGATTCAAGGGTGTCAATTTGGTGTTGTTTGGAGAATCGCCGCCGGCGGAGGCGATTTCCGGCCGGCGACGGACGGTGGAGGGCGGTGGAAGGCGGTGGTCTGAGAAAAGGTTAGGGTGAGTGAGGGAGACGGACTTGGGGTGGGGGGTGGGTAAGGTTAAGACAATTTTATATAAAAAAACGAACCACTTCTCAGCCGTTGGATCAAAGATCCTCGACGGCTGGGATCGATTCCAGGTGAAACGACGCCGTTCCACTTAAGGAGGGGGCAGGCCGGGTTGAGACGGGATTTGGGCCTGGATTGGAACGGGTATCTGGTGGGAAATCGTTTGGGCTTAGTGAAATTAGAAAAAAGGCCCAAACTTTCAGCCTTCTTCTTCTTTTTAATTCAATTCTCTTCAATTCTTATTTCCTTTTTTCAAAATTAAAATAAAAACCTATATTAATTCCTAAAACCTACTTAACTAAAAACATTAATTAAAACTAAATGATAATTATCATAATTAATTAAAAGAAAAACTACTCAAAATCAAAGTCAAAATTAAAATGTGCAAAATAACTATTTTGTGATTTTTACATTTTATAAAACAATTGACTTTCCAATTCATCCTAAAATGCAAAGTTAAATCCTAAATGCAAATGCAACATATTTTTTTTTTTTGTATTTTTCACTAATTAAAATGCACAATCAAGATGCAAACAATTAACAGAAAAATGCCACGAAAATCCAAGAAATTATTTTGTTTTGAAACTGTATTCATATAGGGCAAAAATCACGTGCTCACAATCTCTACCGCCAAGAAGAAAAGCTCACCACCTCAAGGGTATAATCTGCCTTATGATGCTCGGAATGAACAAGATCTAACCACGGATGTAAGAGCGTCGCCTTACATCGGAGATGAACACTGAAATAGAAATTAAATTCGAAGTAAGTGCTCAAAATGGTAGAGTCTCGTGTTGATAACGTGTTATAAAATAAAGACTTTAAAGTAAAGAAATCGAAGACAAGTAGAGAGAGAGAGAGATTGGTTATTCAACTTCAAATTCATGTAGTACATAATAAACTGAAATCTCCTATACTTATAGAAGAAACAAGCTGTTGTGTAAGCTGCTACTGCAAGCTCCTGTGTAAGCTGCTACTGCAAGCTCCTGTGTAAGCTGCTATTGTACCATATATAGATAATCTTCAACTAGGGTAATATTTATCAATAACGGAGTACCTGAAAGATAAGCTTATTGTACCAGGTATGGATAATCTTCTACCCGGGGTAATGTTTATCCATAACAAAGTATCGAAAGGATAAACTTATTGTACCCGATATGGATATGTTCTACCGGGGGTAATGTTTATCAATAACAGAGTATCGAAAGGATAAGCTTATTGTACCCTGTATGGATAATCTTCTACCACGGGTAATATTTATCCATAACTGAGTACCGAAATGATAAGCTTCTTCAGGAGGCTTATTTCCAATAGAGTACTAAATAGACAAATATATTTACGGCGGAATCCCATATGAATAAGCTTTTTCAGGAAGCTTATTTACAACGGATCGGAGCACTAAATAAACATCCATAATATAATTTATATTTATAACACCGTGGAAGTTCTTGAGAAATACTATTTATATCTAGTAGTAGTAACTTACGTAATTGTAAATATGCTTCACGTCAGTGTTACTGAATAGTGTGGCACCAAAAAAAAACATTTTTGGTGGTTTTAAATCATGTACTCAAACTTAGCATAAATTAAAAAGAATTCTTAGATAGTCCTAAACCATATATATATATATATATATATATATATATATATATATATATATGTACATATATATTTTTTAATCTTTCTCTTTTTAGAAATAAACTTTATATTCTAAGAATGTATTTTTTTTTTAGTTTTTTCTTTTAAGTAAAATCTATTAAGAGTAAGACAAAAGTTTAAAATATTAAGATTAGACCTAAAATAAATATTTACACTANTATATATATATATATATATACATATATATATATATATATATATATATATATATATATATAAACTACTCGATCCTATCTCTTGACTGTTGAGTATTTCTCATTAATTTCGTTATAACGAGTAAACTAGCTATTGTTTACTTCATTTTTATCAGTTCTTCATTGGAAGATAAAAATGTGAAAAGAATAAGTTGAGAGAAAGGACATTTTGAGGTAATACTCTTATCTCTTTTAAGCTGTCCGTTGATTTTATCAGATAATAATTTATTTTTTCAGTACGTTATCATGTATTTTGAATTTCTCATTGATTTCACTAAGAGGCTAGAAACAAGTAAGATTAGAAGTACTACTATATCAAGTATCAACAAATTTTCTGATTTTGGAAATACGAAGGCTACCCATCTTTCATTAAAATTTTCTTGTAAGTTCAAGTCAAATTATTCGAAAAGCTGCAGATTGATTGGCCTAGATCATTCTATGCATACATTCCATATATTTTTATTTGAGTTAACTATTATGCACTAATAATATGAAAAAAGAAAGTACACATCACTCTCTTATAAGGTAAATTACAGGTTAAATATCATTGATAACTGATAAACATTAATTAATAATCTGATAAAAACAATAGAGTATTAACATGATATGATACATTGTTAATTTAAAAGTGTTTACATTGTCCATGTATATAATTTAAAATCCTCGAGGAATGATGTTCCTTTTTGGCCAAGAATGAGAATTACAAGGAAAAGTGGACTCTAAACTTTCTCTTCCACGATATCATAAATAATTCTGTTAATTCTTTCACGATATCATAAATAATTCTTTTCATTCTTCCACTATATCATATGATGACTATCCATAAATCAGAATATAGTTAAAAAAAGAAACACGAGTTACATCATGAGATCAAGTATTTATTAATACGTTAATAGCTAGTGCGGTAACTATTGAAAACATTTTCCTCCCCTAAACTTTAGTAGCCAGCTGTGGTCATTTTTCAGACTGTATATGTTTGCTCAAAAGTTGTTTAATACTTTCTAAGCAAATTAATTATGTAGATGAAGGGGTAAATCGTAGTCAACCTTAATTAATACTGGATCAAAGAACATAATCATAAAGATAGAAGAATCAATTGAAATGGCACCTGGGAGGCTTTTATTGATTATAGAAATTTGGCATGCCTCTCCTTGAAGAGGTTCAGGAGATTACAATCAAATTCCTTCCTCCTCCTTGGAGGTGGAATTTCTCTCTCTCTCTCTAAGATTGTTTTGTCTCTCCCTCATGGATTTCCTCCC
The DNA here is from genome assembly GCF_001879085.1 of Nicotiana attenuata. Classification (NCBI taxonomy): domain Eukaryota; kingdom Viridiplantae; phylum Streptophyta; class Magnoliopsida; order Solanales; family Solanaceae; genus Nicotiana; species Nicotiana attenuata. The sequence continues at coordinate 97,667 of NW_017672702.1, read as the reverse complement.
CCCCCCCCCCCCCTTCAAGGGTTCTTCTGCCTTATATTTATAGCCCAAAACTCCTTATGCTTCTCATATTTTGTTCAGGCCGGGTCGGGGAGATGACCTCCCCTCATGGGGAGGCCTCGACCTCGACACTCATGTCGTAAACAACAGTGATTAGGCGAAGTCGAGTTCGTTGATTGCTACTGCGGGGTGGTCGGGACGGGGTCCTTGCTGCTGTGGTCGTGTGGTCAGCTTCTGACCAATACAGTTAGTCCCTCTGTTCGTCGGGGTCGTATCTTATCAACCTCGGCGGACGGATAATGTTTGTGACGTAATCGTGGAGGGAGTCAGATCCGCGTGTTTTTCTTTGGTCGCGTTATAAATTTCTAAACTGCCCGGAGGCGTCTTTTTAATACTTCTTGTGCCGTCACTACGGTTTTGGAACCGAAGAGGCGGTTGACAAACGAAATGTAGCTTTGTACCAGCGGTCAGAGTGGCGCACGTTCCCAAGGAGCTGAATCGTTTCATGCCCGGCCAGCTTTTGGCGGCGACCGTTGGTTTTTGTGCCCTAGAGGATTTGTGTCTTATAAATTGAAGGGGTTTGTCACTCGTTTCTCACATTTTATTGCTCATCTGAGAGAATTCCCAGAATATCTCCCTTTCTATTAGTCTGAGCTCTTCTTGACTCCTTTGCTCGCGGCAATCTTAAGCTTTCTCACTTCTTCCTCAAAGTTCTTCCCTCCTCTTTTTGCGAGTTAAAGATGACAGGAACTTCTTCTCATGATAATCTTCCAGCTATCTCTCCAGCGGCCGGGGACCCTGCTCAGGCGGACGGAGACGTAGACCCGATGGAGTGCGAAGATGTTCCTTCAGTAGAGGAAATTTCATCCCGCCCGGGGAAGGCAGTGGTGGATTTCGGCGCCGATGGTGGTGCGGAGCAGGTAAATATTCCTCCTCTTATAGGGGAGACCGGAATAGCAGATTTAAGGGCACGATGGGGTATTCCTGGTTATGTCGAGATGGTGCCGGCGAAGAGAGAAGATAGGGTCCAGATCGACCGTCCTGGGTTCTGCTCGTTCTATGCTTACCCCTTCCTAGTGGGGTACACACTTCCGATTCCAATGTTGGTGGTCGACTTCTGCCGCTATTATGAGGTGTGTCCTTCCCAACTCTCTCCTTACCTGTACAAACCGTTCCTCATGTTTATCAAGTACGCGGAGTTAGCCGGTCGGGAGGTCACTCTGAGACACGTGCTCAGCCTGTTCGCTCCCCAAAAGATTCGCGGCACTATGATCCATGCGCGTCCCCGAGGGTCGAAAGGTTTAGTGGTCAAGATGGACGACAGGACCAATTGCTGTTTTTTCGATAACTTTTTCTATGTGCGGACCGAGCATCTTGTAGCGGATCCAACTGGGTTTCCAGAAGTGTGAAATTTTGCCCGTAAGTCTTCGTCCTTGACTAGTGGAGTACCCAATTTGGCCTCGCTTTCTTTATATCTCATGTAAGTATTGATCTATTTCGATGCTTTGCAGCCGAGAAGTTACCCCCGCCTCCTCTGGAGGGGATCCGAGAATGGGTCGAGTCCATTCATCCTCATAAAGCGGGAGTTCGCGCATGGTCGACGTTTCATATGAGGTTTGGACGTAGGCCCCTTACAGGTGAGATAGCGCCCTTATTTATTTATTTTTTACCCTTTCTCTTTCATTTTGATCTTACCTTTCGAGTACTGTTTGCCGTGGCCAGGGAGGGTTCGCAGAGTCAGGGCTCGTCAGTTAGCCTTCCCTCGGCCATCCGCGTCCGCTCGTATCAGTGTAGTACCTGCAGCTCGTCATCGAGGGAGGCGTCGGTAGAATCTGTGGCTTTGGCCGCTCCGACCCGGGCTATGTCTTCGGAGGGGGTTCGGTCTGGTATCGTCCGTCCTTGATCGCGGCCGTCTCAACACTACACAATGGTAGGAAGAGTGGGTAGCAATAACTAATACCCGAATAGTGGATCGGGGTCGAAATTCCACAGGGAGCTAGTAAAGGAGTTAGAATATCAGTCTAGCCTAGAGTTGCGGTTGTGCTTCTAATATCACTTCTAACATTTTTGGTTTTGATTTTTATATCTTCTACTTTAAGACTAATAGTTGAAGCTAAATTATGCTATGGAGATATTGCTAAGTTGTAATTACTATAGAGAAAGGTACTAGGGTTGTGGCATTACCTAGCTGGCTAACGAACGAGTAGATGATACTAAGGATAAGTTGATATATTTGGGGCTTATGCTATAACCGTTGCACAATTGTACCCACTCTCACACCTCTCGGTAGAGAGAGTGATTTTGCCCAATTGACTCTCTCGAGACCAATTGGGTAGGCCAATTAGACCAAGCAACTAGGGTTCAAGTAGGGTGATTACTCTCTCGAGATTTAACCCGTTAATTGGGACTACCATTTCTCATGGGTCCATCCCAATTCCTTGTTGGGTCAATTTTGGGGTCATGGACTTTCTTTCTCAAGAAGAGTTAAACCCACAAAGCTAGAATCAGTATTTGCAACCACCAATTCTAAATTAAAACCTAAAATTAACCCAAATAGCAAACACCCAATATCATCCTAACCTTAGATGGCAACACCCATCAATTACCCACACTAGGGTTGAGCCACAACCCTAGCTAATGGGTTTAGCTAGACATAATTAAAGAAGAAACAGTAGAAATAGATGATGAAATGAACATGCTAATTGATTACTAATTAAAATCTATGATATTCAAGAGAAAAAATGCCAAAATAGGCTACACAAAACTTCTCACGAGCGCAGCCTTTGTTCAGAAGCTAAAACTTGACATAAAAATGGTAAAAAGATCTATTTATACTGAGCTGGAAAATCTGGAGAAAAATACCCCTGCGGGGTAAGCGCGGACCGCGCAAAAAGGTAGCGCGGCCGCGTAGGCTCTTTGAACTCTCAAAATCTGCTCTCTGAAGTTGGGACCGTGGATCGCGCGGAAATGTAACGCGGCCGCGGTGGAAGACTGCCGCGGACCGCGTAGAAATGCAGCGCGGCCGCGTGGCTAGATTTGGCCAAAACTCCAACTCTCTGAATCTCATCCACGCGGACCGCGTAATAATGGAGCGCGGCCGCGTGGGACTTTGTCTTGCATTTGTGGTCTCTGAACATGACTGGCGCGGACCGCGTAGAAATTGAGCGTTCGCGCGGAGTACCCTTCAATTTACCCCTCTCTGAATCTCCCAGCGCGGCCGCGTGACATATCAGTGTTGTTCGCGCTGGGTCTTCCTGTTCCTCAACTTCACTTGTTCTTGACACTTGGCAAGTTTCACTCCGTTTTGGGCCGATCTTTGACATTTGTCACCTTTTCGCTCAAACCTGCAATCAAGCACAACTTGTAAGCCTTTTGGGACTATTTTGTGGCAATTTGTAACAAAATCAGTAGCAAGTAAGGGGTATAATCTTGGTAAAATCCTAACTTATCAGTCCTCATAACGACTCGCCGTCAGCCGGGGAGGAAGAAAGGCCATCAAAGAGGCGGAGGGTAGGGTTTGAGATGGTTCCTCCGGCGGTGATCAACTTGGATTCACCCCCAGAAAACCCAGAGGAAGGTGTTGTTGCGACGTCTACCGCTGAGGGGGAGCGGATGGTCGGGGCTGTTCCCACCAGTCAGAGCCAGGAAAATTCTGCTGGTGTTGCGACCCAATCAGGAGTTCCCGCTGTTTATGACGCAGGACATCTCGTTGTGGCGGAGAATCGGACCCCTGATGCTACCGTCGCGGCCTTGAGTGCACCGTTACCATCCTCGGCAGGTCGCGCCACACCATCGGCAGCGGAGAGGGGAAAGGGAGTAGTGATCGATGAGTACGAGTTCGAGTCTGACTTGGACCCTGATGATGTCCGGATGTTCGAGAAGGGTATTACTCGCTCAGTGGTTAACGCGGAGGGGTCGGCCCGTCTCGTTGAGATCCCCTCCGATGTGAACCTGTTGACACAAGGAGGCAACTTGGTACCACAATTCAGCTTGTTGTGTTCGGAGGCCGAGAACGAGTCCTTGAGGAATGTTTCGGATGTTGAAGTGATGGACGAAGTAGCTGTTATGGGCTTACGGGTATGTTATGTCTGACTTCGATTTGTTTCTCCATTGTTGCAGAATGAGCATTAGTTTAATTGCTTTCTTGTTTTGCAGTCGTACATGTTCGAGGTAGAAAATATTCGCAGGGCCAATGTCCGGTCGAGGATCTTCTTGCAGATGCTGGGAAAATACCGTCGCTATCGCGATAGGTGCCGTGAGTTGCACGAACAGTTAAGGACTGATCCCCGCAACCGGACTTTGGGCGAGGAGTTGGAGAAGAGGGACCAGGAGCTAATGCAGGCGCTCCGCAGCAAGAGCGAGCTCGAAGAGCAAATCCGCCTCAAGGACGAGGAGCTCGAGGTCGGAAAAGGGGTCGCTGCGGAATGCGAGCACCTGCAGGGCAAGTTACGAGCAATGCAGTTGGAAATGCAGCAGAGCCAGGCCAGAGCAGCGGAGATGAACGCCGAATGGAGCGGGAAATTAACCATGCTGGAGAGCAAAGTCACTGATTTGAAGCGTATGGAGAGGGCAGCGTTGGATGCTTCGACGAGGGCAGCGGCCTTGGAGGCAGCAATTCGTGTACATGAGTCCGAGCGAGAGTTGGAGAGAGCTACGGCGGCCCTTAGGGAGGCGAGGCTTGAGGAGCGGATTGGCGCGGTTGACCTGGAGGCCTTAGCCTTGTCAGATCGGGTTGCGGCCTTGGAGGAGGAGAATCAGCGATTGAGGGCCCATGCTGGATCATCCCGAGCCGTTGATCCCCGCTAGGCTCATGAACTCTGGGTCTATGCTGAAGCTCAACGTGATATTTTCAAGAACTTGTGGGAGGCGGGCACTGTGAATGAGGTAGCTTTTAAGGAGGCGCGCCAGAAGGCTCAAGAGGCTCGAGCCAGCTGTGGATATGATGTGGCGACACCCGAAGCTGATGGGGACGACAGTGGTGATGATGATAACGACGGCGTTGGCGTCGAGTGAGAGAAAATTGTATTTCATTGTTTGTTGTCTCTTTTCCCTTTTTTTTTAGTTGGTTGGCCTGGATCGGATGTAAGCGGTAATAGCCCGCATTTTAGACTTGGAGAATAAAGAATTCTTCTTCGCTTCTTGCTTTATATTTCAATTCTCTGGTGACTTACGATCTATTCGCGGGGTGGGGGGCTAGTCAGACGAGTCCTGATTCCCCTTATGTGATGAAAGTTTCTGGTCGTGGGTTTCATTATGAACCTTTCGAGAGGATAGCTCGTCTCGGTTAGCTTTGATGGCGAGGGCACTTAGCCTGAGTCCTTGTTCGAGCGAGGTCGAACTGTCGAGCTTTGATGGCGAAGGCACGTAGCCTGAGTCCTAGTTCGACCGAGGTTGAACTGTCGAGCTTTGATGACGAAGGAACTTAGCCTGAGTCCCAGTTCGAGCGAGGTCGAACTGTCGAGTTTTGATGGCGAAGGAACTTAGCCTGAGTCCCAGTTCGAGCGAGGTCGAACTGTCGAGTTTTGATGGCGAAGGAACTTAGCCTGAGTCCCAGTTCGAGCGAGGTCGAACTGTCAAGCTTTGATGGCGAAGGCACTTAGCCCGAATCCTAGTCCGAGTGAGGTCGAACTGTCCACCTTTGATGGCGAAGGCACTTAGCCTGAGTCCCAGTTCGAGCGAGGTGGAACTGTCTAGCTTTGGTGGCGAAGGAACTTAGCCTGAGTCCCAGTTCGAGCGAGGTCGAACAGTCGAGCTTTGATGGCGAAGGCACTTAGCCTGAGTTCCAGTTCGAGCGAGGTCGAATTATCGAGCTTTGATGGCGAAGGCACTTAGCCTGAATCCTAGTTCGAGCGAGGTCGAATTGTCGAGCTTTGGTGGCGAAGGCACTTAGCTTGAGTACCAGTTCGAGCGAGGTCAAACTGTCGAGCTTTGATGGCGAAGGCACTTAGCCTGAATCCTAGTCTGAGCGAGGTCGAATTGCCGAGCTTTGATGGCGAAGGCACTTAGGCTGAGTCCCAGTTCGAGCGAGGTCGAACCGTCGAGCTTTGATGGCAAAGGCACTTAGCCAGAGTCCCAGTTCGAGCGAGGTCGAATTGTCGAGCTTTGGAGGCGAAGGCACTTAGCTTGAGTACCAGTTCGAGCGAGGTCGGACTGTCGAGCTTTGATGGTGAAGGCACTTAGCCTGAATCCTAGTTCGAGCGAGGTCGAACTGTCAAGCTTTGGTAGCGAAGACACTTAGCCTAAGTCCCAGTTCGAGTGAGGTCGAACCGTCGAGCTTTGATGGCGAAGTCACTTAGCCTGAGTCCTAGTTCGAGCGAGGTCAAACTGTCTAGCTTTGGTGGCGAAGGCACTTAGCCTGAGTCCCAGTTCGGGCGAGGTCGAATTTTCTAGCTTTGGTGGCAAAGGCACTTAGCCTGAGTCCTAGTTCGAGCGAGGTCGAACTGTCAGGCTTTGGTGGCGAAGGCACTTATCCTGAGTCCCAGTTCGAGCGAGGTCGAATTGTCGAGCTTTGGTGGCGAAGGCACTTAGCCTGAGCACCAGTTCGAGCGAGGTCGAACTGTCGAGCTTTGNTAGTTCGAGCGAGGTCAAACTGTCGAGCTTTGGTGGTGAAGGCACTTAGCCTGAGTCCTAGTTCGAGCGAGGTCGAACCGTCGAGCTTTAATGGCGAAGGCACTTAGCTTGAGTCCCAGTTCGAGCGAGGTCGAACTGTCTAGCTTGGTGGGGAAGGCACTTAGCCTGAGTCCTAGTTCGAGCGAGGTCGAACTGTCAAGCTTTGGTGGCGAAGGCACTTAGCCTGAGTCCTAGTTCGAGCGAGGTCGAATTGTCTAGCTTTGGTGGCGAAGGCACTTAGCCTGAGTCCTAGTTCGAGCGAGGTCGAATTGTCTAGCTTTGGTGGCGAAGGCACTTAGCCTGAGTCCTAGTTCGAGCGAGGTCGAACTGTCAAGCTTTGGTGGCGAAGGCACTTAGCCTGAGTCCCAGTTCGAGCGAGGTCGAACTGTCTAGCTTTGGTGGCGAAGGCACTTAGCCTGAGTCCTAGTTCGAGCGAGGTCGAACTGTCAAGCTTTGGTGGCGAAAGCACTTAGCCTGAGTCCTAGTTCGAGCGAGGTCGAACTGTCAAGCTTTGGTGGCGAAGGCAGTTAGCCTGAGTCCTAGTTCGAGCGAGGTCGAACTGTCAAGCTTTGGTGGCAAAGGCACTTAGCCTGAGTCCCGTTGTTTACATCGATGGTTCAACGCCTCGGGCATTAAGTGTTGGCTTCGTTTTGGCTTGTGGTTGTATGTTGTACCCGTGCTATGATTGTTCCCTTCAGGGGTTCTTCTGCCTTCTATTTATAGCCCAAAACTCCTTATGCTTATCATATTTTGTTCGGGCCTGGTCGGGGAGATGACCTCTCCTCATGGGGAGGCCTCGACCTCGACACTCATGTCGTAAACGGCAGCGATTAGGCGAAGTCGAGTTCGTTGATTGCTACTGCGGGGTGGTCGGGACGGGGTCCTTGCTGCTGTGGTCGTGTGGTCAGATTCTGACGAATACAGTATATACATCAATGACAATATTATTATCAAGATTAGTAGTACTACTTTTCTGCCACCTTAGCTAATTAATAACAAACAAGATAAAATATTCAAATGTTCTTACGACAGATTGTCATGTCTATTTTTGAAAAGGTTGGACACAATTGTCAAAAGTGCTGGTTGGTGAATTTCCAGGATATCTCTAGGGACCTATTCGTGTGTAGTCGAATTAGTAGAAGTAAAGAGAGAAGTTCTAAACTTACTTTGTTTCTAATCTCTTATTGCAAAAACACCTAAATAATTAACGCCGATTGACTTTTATGTGTCCTCGTATTTTCTAACTAAAACAAAAAGTTGACTGTACGTATAAACTTTATTGGGTTGACCAGAAGAAGCTGACCTTAGAATTAGAAGCGTTTAGGGCTTTTTCGAAGAAGCAGTTGCCACTGAAAGACAAGTACTAGTCTAGTGTATCCTTTGGCATGATAATGCCATATTCTTAACTTTAATAGAGGTCTTAGGTTCGACACTTAAATATGAAATCGCATTTCTTAGTTAGAAAGCGATTTACCCTGGAATTTTCCGACATGAGTCAGGCACCAATGTATATATTTTTGGGTATTTTCTAAAGGGTGTGAATGGAAAATGGAAGACGCACATTTTGAATTGTACCTCTTAATCTCACTCTTTTGTTTTCTATAAATTTAGAGGCTTTGCCTCATTTTTCTATACATGAAAAATCTAAAAACTTCTCCCCTCTTTTTTATATTGTTGCATTATTTTCAAACAAACATAAATGTCAAGTGTGATTTGCTTCATTTGTTGAGTTAGCTGAATTTCTGTAATTTCGATTGCCAGTATTATTAGAATGGTTTTTTCTATCCTGGGAGAAAGTAATCCATAACCTTAGGCAACAGTGAGAGGATTAAATTCCTTAGAGACACACAAGCAACTTGTGGGCTCAGAATTATATTATATTGAACTAACGTTTCTTTACTTCTCTGATTTTATAGTTTCGAACAGGGATTAGCAACATATATATGCACCAAACACCGAATAGAAAATTAAAAAAAAATGCGAAAGAAAGGTATTATGATGTAATTTACCAATTATGATGTGTGAAATGCAAGGCAGCATTTGTAGAGTTTTGGCGGAAAGAAAAGGAAATAATCAAGAATAAGTTGTTGATTACAATTTAAAGCGAAAAGTGTAAAGTCAGTTCTTTTACTAGAGATTGCAGTGGGAATTGAGTGGTGACTTTTTCTCTAATCGTGTAGTAACTTAGTGATAAAGTTATCAAAAGGTTAAAAATCACATTATAAAGATGCTATTGACCCTTCTTCCTCTGCCACTATTTATTAAAATAACCAGGAAATATAATTTTGTTGTGCAACTTTGAACATATGAAAAGTAACTTTTTGTAAACTCTTTTAACGATTAATTAAAAACTTACCATTTCTTCTCTACCTTTTATGAGTTTATAAGGTTGACCAAGTATGAAAAGATAGACTCGTCAATGGACAGAGATTGACTTTGGGCTGCTGCTCTATAAGACCTAAAAATACTCGCTAAAACGCGGTTTTTGTTATTGAAAAGTCTGTATTCCAAATATAGAAAATGTTAATGTTAGAACTTAGAACTAAAGCGAACTTGTGAGAATCCTATGCCTAAAATATCATGTCTGTTAAGTGTTAACACAGCTTCCGTCCGAAAACACAATACTTTTGAATCATTCAACTTTTACTTTATTGTATTGAAATTTAGTATCTTTTCATAGCAGAAACACTTTACGTACGTACGTTGCCAAAGTATTATTAAAAAAATGTCATTTTGATACTGCAAAATAATAGTTGAGTGATCATGCATAAATGATAAAACCATCCTACATATCCATCGATGATAGTTTCTTGCTCGACCTTTATATATATAGTGCTCGTTTTGATAACAATATTACATAGTATATGCTAAAATGCTTTCAGTGTCCCCCTTATGCAACTAGTTAGGGGGGCCTCGTCTTATTCGTTATTATCTTTTCTTACGGCTCACAACTAACCTCGAACTGGCCAAAAAGCTTTCCATTTGGACGAAAATATACAAAGAATAGCAAGTATACTGATACTATACATTTAATAGCTAAAATTTTGAAATTGCGAGGAGAAGAAATTTGCGGGAGAAAAAATGTTTGAATGTTATGGGTCAATGTGCTCTATATCTATTAGACTGGATCAGAGTTTCTGCCTGCAATTAATGCTCTAATATGTCTCTGGTCTTTTTGCATTTAAGATTATAAGGAGCCATTCATGCTGAGTGACTCTAAAGTATTCTTCGTTGAACAGTTCCATTAGTCTTGTAATTCAATTCTGCATGTAGGGGAAAATAATCACTTTTTCTTTTCAAATGAGTTCTAATAGAACTATTAATGCTCATTGCATGAATCATGATGTGACCGAGTCAACAAACACAAATAGATGTATTTTACTCTTGACATCAACTCTTTAGCACCAATCCATGTATGCATAAGTAATACATGGATATATACGTGCTTAAAAGAATTTCCATATAACTATCTATATAATTAGAGGTTGATCCATGATTTTACCTATATGAGTTCGAGATTAACAGTTTTATACAACTCATTTGATTACTGGCTTAAAATTTATTATTTGTATTTATTTAATTACACTAAATGCTGGAAAAAAGCGACCAAACTTTAGCGACCAAAGTTGGTCTGTCAAGAAAAGCGACCAACGTTGGTCTCTAAATTGAAGAAAATAATAAAATAATTATTTTAAATACATTAGCGACCAAAGTTGGTCGCTATTTGGTTAATAATTTCGTCAAAACGTTGACCGGACTGGTCAGACTTGCTTGGTCAAAGAAATACTGAGATTAGCGACCAACGTTGGTCGCTATTGGGGGACCCACTTATTAAATTTTAATAATTATAATATTATTTAAAAAAATTATAAAATATAAATAAATATAATTTAAAATGAGCGACCAAAGTTGGTCGCTAATTAAAG
>NW_017672702.1:83766-85649 GCF_001879085.1 Nicotiana attenuata | reverse complement strand
GCCGTCCACTTATGAATTATGAAATGGGATCGTGTGGCACGCCGTCCACTTATGAATTATGAAATGGGATTGTGTGGCACGCCGACCACTTATAAATATATACTATGGGATCGTGTGGCACGCCGACCACTTATATGAGTCATAGTATTGATGTAGTTTCGTCGTTATATCCGTTGATCTGTTTTCACTGTATCCCCCCGAGCATGCCCCCTTCCCAGTTTTATTTGATGTTTTTCTGCTGTTATTTCCGTTGCCTTTGTATATATACATCTGCATAGGTTATTTTTGGTAGGTCCTGTCTAGCCTCGTCACTACTTCGCCGGGGTTAGGCCAGGCACTTACCAGCACATGGGGTCGGTTGTGCTGATGCTACACTTTGTGCATCTTTTTGCACAGATCCAGGAGCAACTTTTGGACAGCCGCAGTAGGATTGCCCGGGAGCTGTCTTCAGTCCAGGGACTCACGAGGTAGCCTAGCTGGCGTTCGCAGGCCGGAGTCCCTTCTATGTTTTAGTTTGTTTCCTTTGTTTCGAGACAAACAGTATGTAATATCATTTCAGACTTGTTTTTAGTACTCTATAGCAGTCCGTGAGCTAGTGACACCAGACTCTGGGTAGAAATGTGTTTCAACTTCCGCAAATTTTATTTCAGTTATACAAGTTTATAGTCTTCCCCTTTAATTAAAATGCCTCGTTCATTTATATTGTTAAAATGTCATCAGTGAAAAGTTTTGAATATTTGGCTTGCCTAGCTCCGACAGTAGGCGCCATCACGAGTCACGATCGTGGGGAATCCGGGTCGTGACAGCCGGTGTCCTCCACTGTCCAGGTAGGTTTCTCTCTCATTTCCTTATTTTTTTCGAAATACACAGATTTATTTTAATTCTTTGTAGTTTGATTTGTAAAAATTAATTGTTCTTAGCTAAATTAAATCTAGGATAATTATTAGTAGCTAAAATAATTAGTTTTACCTACTAATTTGGGAAAAATGGGTTGAAGAGAAGAAACCCTAAATTTTTAGGGTTTATGTTAAGTCTTGTTATGGTTGGGTCAAATTAGAATTTAGTTCTTGTGAGGATTAGAATCTAGATCTGATTATCTTGATATTTATTTTATTTCATTGTTTGACTCATGTAGATTTTCCTAAATAGAACTTTTCTACTTAATTAAATGATAGATAATTAATAAATTTATCTTTGGAAGTTAGGAGTTATTAATTTGAGGATATGACTTGAACTTTTGTGGATATGAGTTGAACCTTTAGGATATGAATTGAAATTTTGATTTATGTATTGGAATTTTAGATTATAAATTGAAATTTCAAGATATGACTTGAACTTTTGTGGATATGAGTTGAACCTTTAGGATATGAATTGGACTTTTAGTTTATGAATTGAGATTTTGGTTTATGTATTGGAATTTTTGTTTATAAATTGAAATTTTAGGATATGACTTGAACTTTTGTGGATATGAGTTGAACCTTTAGGATATGAATTGAAATTTTGGTTTATGTATTGGAATTTTAGATTATAAATTGAAATTTCAGGATATGACTTGAACTTTTGTGGATATGAGTTGAACCTTTAGGATATGAATTGGACTTTTAGTTTATGAATTGAGATTTTGGTTTATGTATTGGAATTTTAGTTTATAAATTGAAATTTTAGGATATGACTTGAACTTTTGTGGATATGAGTTGAACCTTTAGGATATGAATTGAAATTTTGGTTTATGTATTGGAATTTTAGATTATAAATTGAAATTTCAGGATATGACTTGAACTTTTGTGGATATGAGTTGAACCTTTAGGATATGAATTGGACTTTAGTTATGAATTGAGATTTGGTTATGTATTGGAATTTAGTTATAATAAAACTTTCTAGGA
>NW_017672702.1:31467-82803 GCF_001879085.1 Nicotiana attenuata | reverse complement strand
TTCCTCTATAATCTTTCTTTTATCTACTTAGGAAATGTTAAAATTCCTGCCTATACTATCTCTAGTTGAAACACATATCATTTCAGTCTCAACATCATTGTCGCTAACGAGAACAACAATTGATCAAAAGACACACCCTGTCAGCTACTGTATCCAAGTTATTCTCTGTATCCAAGTTCATCCCGAGTAATAGTACCATGAGGATAATCACCAAAGCCACCGGACAACTTTATGATGCCAATGAAGCAAGATGAGCTATTCAATGAAACTCGTATTGTAAAGAAGAAGAAAGAGACTGATTCAGAAATGTGGGTCGAGGGTCGAGCCTCGACTATACATGTAAGTTTTTTGCTTATCATTAAGTATTTTGATTTACTTTTATATAAATTTTGAAATATTAATTCAATATAATTTTTCTTATAGGTTCGCTTCAGAGCTGATGTGGGGGAATTCATACGAAGTCAGCCACCTAACGAGTCGGCCGAGGCAATCCAACTTCAGAACGAGGATGCTAAAAGAACACTCCTTGAGTACTTTATATACTTTGAACTAGACAATAGAACTAGTTTTCGAATGAGCTTGTAATAAACGTTAACTTAGTTTTGTTAGCTTAATGCTTTAGTTTTATTGATCGTTATATTTTGGTTTTAGTGTTGTTGTTGTTGTTGTTGTTGTTGTTGCTGGCATAAAATGTTTGTTTAGGATATTTGGTATAAGCTGGCAGGTGGTGTAGCAGCCAAAACAGGCAGTTTCTGCCAAAAATATACCAAAAAAGCGACCAACTTTGGTGTCCAGTTGGTCGCTATTCACTTTAAAAAAAAAAATCTGGTAATTTTGCGACCAAGGTTGGTCGCTTATAGTTAAAAAAAAAAATTAATTCTTGCCATTGACGACCAATATTGGTCGCCCATTAAATAAAAAATTATAAAATTTATTAATATAGCGACCAAAGTTGGTCGCTTAATATGATTAAAAATAAAACGTTATTTACATCTGGAGACCAACTTTGGTCGCCAAATATATAATATTAAAATATTTGAGCGATCAAAGTTGGTCGCTATATGCTTTGCCCGGAAAATTTGATCCTTTTACCTGGGAGACCAACGTTGGTCGCTATTTAGCGACCAACTTTGGTCCCTAAGGTAAATGGACCAGCTTAATATCGACCAGGCGTGGTTGGTCGCTTTTTGACCAATAAGCGATCAACGTTGGTCGCTTTTGCTGGTCACTTTTTTCCGGAATTCTAGTAGTGTTAATTTTTTAACACTTAAAGATTACTCTGCATTAGCCCTGACTATGCTGTACTGTTAGGTGACAAAATATTGATCCGAAGGTACGAATACACGTGTTTTTGTTGGACGATAGATAGGTAATTTGAGGACAAAAGCTGGTGGAAAAACAATTTTTTTTAAACAAACTAGTGCAGACATTGTTCGGTAATTTCTGCTACATTACGTGGCGACGAACTAAACACATGTTTTATCCAAAAGGAGCACTTTCTAATAATGCAGATGAAATTGAGGCAAAAACTATTAGAGCTTTTCAAAAGCAAAAGATAAGTGGACGTTTGGACAAAAGATGTGTAAAATTTCAAAATAGGGTGAAATTTTTTTTTTTCAAGAGAAAATGATATTTGAAATTTAGAGTTGTGTTCGGACATGAATATAATTTTGGGTTATTTTTGAAGTTTTGTAAGTGATTTTAGTAAAAAATTTGATGCAATATTCTTTGAAGATCAGACTATTGAAGATATTGACAAAGCTGAGAAGATAGATTCTCAGAGTAATGAGAGCTTAGTTGATATTGATCCAGTTTCAATATAACTTTTTGGAGTTTTTTAAATTTTTAAAAATTTTCAGTATGCATTTTCAAGTGAAAATTAAAATTTTCTTGAACAAAAGTTAATTTCGTACAAATATGAAATTCTTTTTTATGTCCAACGGGCTCTAAAGTCTTCAACACTACAAGAATTTCTCCTTACTACATGTCCCATCTGGTTGATACTTTTGAGAAGTAGTGGACCGTTGGAGGGGAAAAAAAGGAGAAGAAAAACAGAGAAAGAAGGGGTATCACGTGACAAGTGTCATTCCTATTCAGGCCATATTATCTCATGCTTATCTAATTAAAATTATGTTTCATAAATTCAGCTTGTTTATTTAAATATGATTATATCAAATAATAAAGGGCATGAAATACTTGCCTACCTAAGAGTCTACTCGAGCTATTACTGTTCTAAAATATTTACTTTTATGTATAATTGATCGACGTGGGAAATTACCAGCTATGTCCATTTATAAGTAGCTTATTATAAAAATTGGTCATTGATAAAATATTACTAATATTAGCCAAATTAGCCAATTAGCTATTTGTAGCAAAAAACATATCAAATCTTTGCTTTGTTTTGAGTGGGTGTTATTAGAATAGATTGGGCACAACTTAAGGAGCTTGAATCTCAGTTTTGGGATGATTTGGTGAAGTTTCGAGGTGGTTTGAATTGAAAATTCGAAGTAAAAGCTGAACATGAAAAGAAAAAAAAATGATATGTGTATCACACTATGTATCATTTGTGTATCACATATGTATCATATTTGTATCAATTGTGTATCACATGTATATCCATGTATACCTGTGTGTGAGATACATAGTGATACATGTGTCGCAGAAGACTTTTTTGAACTCGATTTAATTATGAATTTTGATACAAGACCACTCCAAATCACCTCCAATCTTCCTCAAATTTTGTATATTGACTTATCTATATATTTTCAATGAATTTCAACTATACCCATTGAAAAAGTTCCTTTTTTGTTTAGATTTTTGGAATATTTGTATAGATTTTTGTATTTTATCACCTTATTTGCTACCCCGTCCATGAAATTTCTTTTCCGTCTTGTATCTAATGTTGCTAATCACACTTAAAAATATGGAAGGTGATTTTTGCATGTGATTCTTTGAGAGAAAGAACCCTATTATTTGGTTTTTCAATTTTTGTTGGCTAGTTTTGGTAAGTTTATGACTAATGGCTAGAGGTTGGTAAGTTGAGATTTATTTGGGACATTTGTGCAAGTTTCCCGTTATGGTGTTAGTTACATAAATAACCGGCCGAATTTTTTTAACTTTTTTTTAACTGTTATACATGTATTATGTACTAATGATATATATTATTATATATCCGCGGGATATTTTAGTTTATGCAATTGAGTGGGTGGCTATTTTGGGTTAATCCTTCTTAATTTTCCAATTATATTGGGGTAGAAATGACACCATGTAGCCACTTTAAAGAGCTGCTATTTAGGAATTAGCCAATGTATCCTGAATTTCAGTTTTTCAGTTTATTTTTCAGGACAAAAATATCCTGAATTGTTCTGAAGTTAAGACTTTTAGTTTAAAATTTCAGGATAAAATAAGTACTGGCTAATCTCTAAATAGCATCTCTAAAAATGACTATTTGTGCACTTGCCCCTAGATTAGGTAATTTCGTTTGCTAACTCTTTTTCAGCCCAAATATGGGCCGTTCCCGCTTTTAAGGACTTGCTGGACTAGCTAGAAAGAAGGAAGAAACGGGGATTTTTACCTAGCTATACTATATTATAGACTTATTTACCTATGTTCTGTATGTTTTGTAGTTTTTAATAGAGAAATTTTCATAAAGCACTATCTTTTAGTGGTAATTAGCTATCTATAGATACCATTTGCTATATTACGGATTGTAGATACCTTTTCTGTTGTTATAACATGTATTAGATGTATTTAAGCTATTGTGTTAATGAATACAGTAGCAAAAATAGTCGTGAATCAGGGAAGTCCAGCTAATCAGTTGTTGTATTCGACTGTATTCATGGCGTGAAATATGGGATTACAGCTGGACAGATTATTGTATTCGACTGTATTCACGGTGTGAAACTAGGGGATTACACTGTTTTTAAACGGAAAGTGAATCAATTAACATAATAGACTCCTAATATAACTCAACAAACTCAATTATAACACACAAATTTTGTATTTCGTTGTATAAAAAAGATTCTCAACCGAAAAATACCCCCAAAACATAGCAATCTTCAGAGAAATTATATAATACATCCGAATACATAAATTGTATTAATTAAAAAAAGCATATGAATACATTCATGGCATATAGCGAGACAATGAATACAATGAAATACATAGAATACAACGGGATACAATAAAATACAATGAAAAAAAAACAGCGAATACAATGAAATACACGGAATACAACGAGATACATTGAATTACAATGAGAAAAAAGACAATGAATACAATGAAATACATGAAATACAACGTGATACATTGAAAAATACATTGAAATATATTAACAGAAAGTCAAGTTGCTCAGCCCCAAACTCCGTTGTCTTTGTTAAAAAACAAACCCTAATTTCTGGCGAATCCGCCGTCGAGCAAAAACCCTGAATCTCACTGTTCCAACGCATCCTGTACAGTAGTCGAGCTATAGGAGGTAAAAATTCCTTAAAAGAAACTAGGCCTTGTGTATTAAAAATAGGTTCTTCCCTGCTATATGTGAATACTGTCGCAAAACATAGCTTAGAAAAGCCATCAAAAGCTACCATTTTCCGCCAAATACAAAGTTCTTTCTCTCATACTATTGAAGGAAACCAATAAATACTTTCTCTCGGATCATCCTTTTCAGAATACATAAAAGTTAGTTAGGGTTCCGATAGAGTGAAGGATGGCGGAACCGGCGAGTCCAGGCGGCGGCGGCGGCGGAAGCCATGAGAGTGGCGGCGAGCGGAGCCCTCAGTCGTGTTTTCAAGGAATGGGGGAAGTGAATGGCATGTATCAAAGTAGAGAGAGAAAGAAAATAGTGTAACTGAATAACGTATTTAGTGACTTAGGGGTAGGAGGTAACCAAAATTAGACATTTTGCTATAAACATTAAAAGGTATCTATATAATATAATTTTTTTAAATGGTATTTATTTAAAATAAATAAGGTGTTAACCTTTTCTATAGGAGGTAAAAATTCCTTTTTAATAAGTATCTAGCTTTTTCTTACAAATTGTATACATTTCTCCTTAAAAGGCTCCCACCTCCATTATTAGTGATTCAATTACATCCTTTCCTTTTTGTTCCCTTTCCCCTCTCTCTCTCTCTCTCTCTCTCTCTCTCTTTCTTTCTCTCTCTCTCTCTCTCTCTCTCTCTCTCTCTCTATCTCTCTATTCACATCAAATCCCTTAATCTAAGCCAAAAATCTCCATATTCTCTCTTCCCACTATTACTACTGACAACTTTATATTATTAAAAAATCGTCAATTGTATTGTTCTTTTGCTGGAGACTGGACAACACTCAAAATGAAAAAAATATTCAGGAGTTGTATGATAATTGTATAATAATTGTATTTGACTTGTATCAGATACATCAATCCTAAAACATAATTGTATCACAATTGTATCTAACTTGTATCTGGTACATTAATATCCAAAATAATACCCGATACAATACTAATAAATTAATATACAATTATCATATATTTGCAATAAAAACTATGAAATTCATCACGAATTCACAATTGCTCGTAACAATATATAATGAATATACAATTATCGTACATTTGTAATACAATTCTTTCAACAATTATGATACATATACAATTATAATACAACCGCGATACATTTCTGAAAAATTATGATACAATTATGATCTTCATCTTCTTCAAGTTTCAATCACACCTCTACACTAAAAATCTAATATACTCGTATTATAATTGTATTAGTATTATATCGAGTATTTTTTGAGGTATTGATGTATCATATACAAGTCATATACAATAAATATTGTAGAAAGAAAGAAAAAAATATTCAAAACTTACCCACAACTCGATTCTAGAGCAATATTCCGAATTTTGTCTGCAGTGTATCAATAAGGAATAGAGATTTTGGGTGATTAGTAAGAAAGAGAGAGACTGGGTTTGAAACTATTTGGAAAAGGAAGAAAAACAGAAATTTGGAGAGGGGGGGGGGGGTTATAAAAATATAAGAGAGATTTTGGATGATTATTAAGAAAGAGATAAAAAGAGAAACAAAATCTTAACTCAAAGGCTAAAATTAAGGGATCTTGAATTTTCTTTCTTTTTTATGGTTTTGTATATAACTTGTAAATGTAGACATACAAAGTAATTAATAAAGATACTAAATAAATGTGGTAAATAGATTTCCATTATAGTATAGCTAGCTAAAAAGGTCGAAGAAATGTACTCGGTATTAGCGTTCACAAAGCCCACGTTAAAAGCAGTTGAAGGCCCAGTAATTGGATGAAAGCCCAAAGCCCATCTATATATATCAAATTGGAGGGAAAACATTCAATTACAACATTTTCCTGGCTTCTTCTGTACTCCTCAGCCTCAGGTTTCAGCATTCTTTCGATTCTTTTGCAAGTCTTCCTTTCTAATTCTGTATACTCTTAATTCTTTTCATCTCCCTTCCATGTTTTTTCTTATAATTTATGTAACTATTTATCGTATATTCATTCATGAAATTGTATTCAGATTCTTGTCGTCTCATTACAAATTCCAAACGCCATAGACTCGATTGTTCTCTTCTTCCATG
This sequence comes from Nicotiana attenuata, assembly GCF_001879085.1. Classification (NCBI taxonomy): domain Eukaryota; kingdom Viridiplantae; phylum Streptophyta; class Magnoliopsida; order Solanales; family Solanaceae; genus Nicotiana; species Nicotiana attenuata. The sequence goes on along the minus strand of NW_017672702.1, from coordinate 76,222 downwards.
CAAGAAACCTAGGTCAAATGTGTTAAATACAGCTTATTTACAAATAAAACCTCTTGGAATTCCTCTAATCCGAAAAAGTACTGGTTCTTCCTGTGATACTATACATCTTCAACCCTATAAGCCATACTCTATTGGTCGTAATTGCAGCCGCTGTGATTTCATATTTGAAGACTGTCGAGTCAGTAATATTCATCTCCAGATTCTTTTTAACCCCTTGAACAATAAATTGTACTTGTCTGACGGGTTATTTTTTAGTTCAAGTAATTCTAGGGTTTCGCTGAATGGGGTGTTTGTTAATGGGGTTAGAGTTGCAAAAGGCGAGGTTGTGGATATCTGTGTCGGTGATGAAGTTTCACTTGGCTGTGGAAGTCAAAGGACCTGTTGTATGGGGTTACGGCTAGGATTTTGTTTGCAAAAGGCTGTCTTTGTTCAGGAGGTTTTTGATAGAAATATAGTTGGAGATAATGATGTTACACCCACAGATTGTGTTCCAATTGGATATGCAAGTTATAAGCGTATTGCTAAAGCAAATGTGTTGTTACATATGTGTAGGGAGGTATTAAGTAGCAATCATCCTGTGTCGTGTATCCAAAAACGTGTTATTCTTGATTATGGAAAGGGAGTTAGATGTCATGGTAAAATTGGAGTCAATGAGGATTTTAAGTTTCCAGTGGCTAGTGTTCTTGGAGTACATTCTGGTGAAAAAGCTTGTAGGAAAGAGGTATCGATTGTTGAGGATGCACCTGGCCAGAATCGGGAATGTGATTTCCCCAATGATGCTGCACTTGCTATTGAGGTGGAAACATGTAATCTCGATGGGAAGGGTGCAGAACAAGTCAATAACGATGGGGCATCTCATGAGAATGGGTCTGACGCTAATGGCAGAGAAGAAGTTTTATCTCTGGGATGTATGAGGAAGGAGGTTGTTGGTCAAATTGATGATGCCATGAAAGAAAAGAATAGAATTGGCATTGTTCCACCTCCAGGAAAGAAGTTCGTTTTGAATCGACTGGCATGTGAAGGGCCAAAATTTTCAGAAGATCCTAATGTTGTATCATTGCCAGAGCTTCTTTATCCAATTGAGAATCTTGAACAGCTATTTATTGCAACATTTACTGCTGACATACCATGGTAGGTCAGACTTGTTTGGTTGCATTTTTATTAGCTTCTGTTTTATTACTTTCCTAAAAGCTGGACATTCTTGAAAGGTAACTAACAATTCTAAAATGGCCTTATGAAAAAACTGAAGATTCACTAATAAAGTCAAGATAGTCAATTACATAGTTCAAAATGTCTTTTGTCCGGACTATATGTAGCTTTTGTGCTTTTATTTTATTCTGAATGGATTTTTTCTTATAGGTTTCTGTCCTACTGTGAGATTCCAACTGATCTACCAGTTACCATCGCTTGCCACAATGCTGAACGGTGTTGGAGTTCCAGCTCTGATAAAAGAACCTCAAAGCCTTACCCAGATTTTCCAAACCTAGTTGTTGTGTAAGTTGACATATTTCCCCCCTTTTCACTCTGTTTTGCCAAATGGTCACGAGCATGTACTAGAAATGGTTGATTTTCTCAATTTGCTTTGGAATGGAACAATGATCAACTTTTTGATCAAGTGAATTCATGGTAACAGTTACCCTCCATTTCCTGAGGTGATAGCATTTGGTCAAGACCTGAGGAAATCAGGCATTGGTTGCCATCACCCAAAGTTGCTTGTGTTGCAAAGAAGAGATAGTCTCCGCGTAGTGGTCACATCTGCTAATTTGGTGGCAGGACAGGTGCTTGTTTAATCACCTTTCTCTCTCTTGTCTTGTATGAAGTTCATTTTCTCTCTCTGGATCATTTTTAAAATTATATTCATTAATTTGTGAAGTTGAAAGAAACACGTTTCCTTTCTGGAATCATGCACTGAACTATTAATTTTTTTTCTCTTCGTGTTTCCCATGTCCTCAGTATGCTTATTAATCTTGATAACCTGTGAAAAATTTGAGAAAAGGAAAAGAGGACAAGATTGTGGTGCTCGCAGTAAGGTTGGATGCTAAATGTTTGCCTGATAGAGCATATAGAATTTTTTTGACACCTGCAACGTCGTGTTTTGCTGCAAGTAGAAGTTAAGTGTCCATGAGATATTCTTGTGAACAAGAAAAAAGTAGATTAGACATGGTCCTCAACTTTGAAGAGGAGTAATCAGGATTTCTCATGATCCATCCCTTATGAGGTTTAAAGTAGTAGGTTAGAAGGACCCAATATTTTATATGAATTTGTTAATCATCTATCCGTTAGTACTAAGAACTGTTTCTGTCCAGATGTATTAATGTTGTCTGCTCCTCAAATGCTGCAGTGGTGCAGAGTGACGAATACAATATGGTGGCAGGATTTTCCTCGCCTGGATGTACCAGACTACTTCTCACTTTTCACAGCAATATCTGGAGAGGAAAATGGACATTTGGTATCTGATTTTGCTGCTCAGCTAGCTGGATTTATGGCCTCCTTGGTAGCTGATGTACCTAGTCAGGCCCATTGGATCCTGGAGCTGACAAACTATGATTTTAAAGAAAGTGATGGCTATCTGGTCGCTTCTGTACCTGGAATCCACTCAAGTCGCATTCCTTTTATATCAAAACCAAAACATTTCTTAGGGGTCAGTAACCTCTGTCCTTGTGAATTCGTGGTGTCATGCCTGCTACAGTTGCCTATTCGAACGGTTATTTTCAGTCAAACTGAGGATATTTTCCTAGTGTTGCATTGGATTCTAAAGGAATTACCTGTTTGTTGTATAAAAGAAAAGATAAAAGCCTCAGTACAGTGATCTGTCAGCTTGCACCTAATTTAGACTACACTTTGTGGTGTTATCAAACAGTACCAGTAAGAGAAAATATTGCAAATAGAAGTGCAAGGGAAAAAGATGCACTTACATATCTATGCACATCAATATGGAAATGAAATTAAGAAATTCAATTACTGATGCTTTTGCTTGAATGGCAATAAAATCTCTTTTCTTTTCCCCCAAAAATGATGTAAAGGTTTGTGCTGCCGCATTCACCCAGACATGGTTCTGTGACTGTTCGGTTCTAGCTTTTGTAGGAATTCTGGTGAAAGAACAAGTTGAAAGTACATCTTAAGGCTGAGATTTGAGAAATATGAAGTATCTCAAATAAAGAGTTGTTACAAAAAAATCTGTAGAAAGAGGGGTAGTTTTCTCATCTGCCTTGGGGAATGACCAGATATTTGTAGAGTTGTCTGAGTTTCTCAGCTATATATTCCCTCCCGACAATTGTGTTAAGACTTTACTTGTTCTATTATCTTAAATTTGGAACAGCTCCCTGTTGATTGAGGGTGAAAAAGGTATTTATTTGAAGATTATCTAAATAATCCCACCCATTACATTCTGATTTTATGTTAAGAAGATGTATCTGCCAGTTGTCTGAGTAAATCCACCCTTAAAATTCTAATAATAGGAGGCTTAAGGTCTGTTCTTGTGGGTTTTCATATCTGATGAGCTGTGCAGCTTTGTGAATACCCTCTTTTATATGGTCAAATAGTTGTGTATTCTTTCATTGTTTTCTCTCTTTTTTCACTTCTATCCAACATTCCTGCAATTCGCACGCTTTCATTAGTTTTGGGAACATAAATCAATACTTTCGGACTAAAACAAAAGTAAAAAGGTACTACTAAGTGGTCAAAATCTACACTTATCACTTAGTAAGGGACAGCCTGGAGGCATTTTCTTGGGGGTGTGGTTGGTAATGTTGAGGTTTGAAGTGTACTACTACTACTGCTGTAGGGTGACTGTGTGCCAGAGTTATGTCACTTTAAGTCAGTGGGTTCTGTTGAAGCATCAGTGGCTGGTCTAAGTCATCTCTTCCGTACTTCAGTGGATCTTAATGGAGCACGGCTGAAGAAACTTGCAAGTTACCTTCGGAAATGCGGTGAAAATGTATATGGAATATCAGAGGTTATTCTAAAGAGAGACCCAAATATACAAGCCGATGCAAATGCTGTTAGCATTCTTGTACCTAATCCTGACAATCTCTCTTTAGAGGGTAAATTACTTTCCACTTCAAATATACATATTTGAACTATAATCTATAATATCTGTATTGAAATGTAATGATAAGTCTCTTTAGTCTTTACTAGGGTCAGTTTGATTTGATGCATTTTCAGACTCCTTAATTAGAGGAGAGTTTACTATAAATGCCAGTGGTGGTGGCTGTGACATACTAATGGTCATAGCAGCTTGGAAGATGAAATCGTAATCACTCAACATTATGATAACAGTAATAAGAGCTGAATTTTGTATTTTACTTAATCCCAATGAAAAGGAGCTCAGTCTTGTTCTCGTTAACATCTTACTTTTTTGTCCACTTTGTAAGAGTGGCAGACTATTAAATCATATACTAATATAAGTATGCATGAATATTCATTTGCTATCTTCTGTTTGCCAAAATTATTCTTCTTTTTATTCATTTTGAACCAATTCTTTTGCTTTATTGTGTGCTAGAATGTGTTCAACTTGGGTTTCTTCCAAAGAATTTTGCGAAGTGGGTTGCTCCACTCTCGGACAGTGGTCTTTTCGTGTTTTCTGCTTATATTTTCCCAAGTGAAGTTCTTAGTGCTGCTTTAGAGGGAAGCAGCAGCAAGGTACAGTTAGTACTGCATGTATCACAGGTATGCCTACCACTAGTATGATTCATCTGTGACAATGCTGTTGAACATATTTGTCTTGTGTCTAGTAGTCATATTGAGATCATAACCTTGCAGGGTCCATCCTTTTCAGCCATTTCAGAAATTATTAGAGGTGAACATGTTTCTGCAATTTGCACACTCATTGCATCGCTTCAGAGGTGTTGGGGAATCTGGCGGCTTCAAGAGGTAATTTTTCTGAAACAGTTGGACGTATTTTTCAAACCTAAACTGATTTTCATTTTGGTGCAATTAAGAATAATGACTATGTCTTGGGCCTGTGGACTACTAGTCACCGTTTTTTGGTGTCAGACCATAGAATTCTCAGCTGTGGGGTAATGGGCACTGCGTTTCAGCTGTGGCAAATTCTTACCTTTAAGAGCCATGCTTTGTACACCTATCATGTTGTCAGCCTAAAAACAGATAGAAGACTTGATATATCTACAGTAATACAGGCCATTATTCTCAGTTGTATTTGAGCGTAGCAATTGTGTAGACCTCAATCAAAGTTAAGAGTGTAAAACAATTATGATTAACTTTACTAAACAGAATATTTTCTGTGTACATCATCTTGTTCTGTTTGGACCATGGTTTGATTCAAGTGATGGTTTACCTTGGATAGCACGGTCTAAGAGCTTATGGGGCTTAGACACAAAATAGCCAATTTTATTCTTAATGCATTATCCATCACTTTTACCAATTTTTCGAGAAAGCCAATTTTATTCTTAATGCATTGTCCATCGCTTTCACAATCTTTTCAAATTTTTTTCGAACTATCTTGTGGTTCCTGAGTGAGATTGATGCTAAGGTGATATCTAGCCTTGGTTGATAGAGTTACGTGGTACCTATGTTGGTGGAGGTAGCAGGTACCTGGTGGAGTCGAGGTGCGCGCAAGTGACCCGGACACCACCGTTATTAAGGAAAAAAGAGCAGTAGCTTCTTGGTTACTGGAGCACTACCAAGAAGCATGCAAAAGAGTCATAGTACTGATTCAAAATGTATGTTATGTGTAAGTTGGAACCAAGCAGCCAGAGCATAAAGTTCGACAGACTTCATTTTTCTGATAAATGACATTTTTATTTATAACAGTTACTGGAATCCTGACCTTTTTCCTTCCATTGCACCTTGTTCAGGTTTTGGGCCAGTTCAAATGGCCAGAACATTTAGAAACTGATTTTGTATTTGGTGAGTGTTCTATGACTACTTGATGATTATCATGCTGCCTTTCAAAATATATTGAGAATTATCATTTATGATTATTGTTTCCATTCTGTTAAGGTGCATCCTCAATTGGGTCCATCAATGCAAAATTTTTAGCTGCATTTTCAGCAGCAGGCGGGAAGCGGTCATTGAGGCTCTCTGAATCAGAGGAATCTGATCCAGATGTGAGTAGTTACCACTAAATTTTATGATTTAGCTGAGTAGTATATTATTGCTAGGTTCAAGTTTTGCCTTACTTTTTCTGGCAGTGGGGCTGCTGGAGTGTGAGCCAAGAGCTGAGGAACCCTTCCATTAGAATAATTTTTCCTACCATTGAAAGAGTGAAAAATGCGAGCAGTGGAATTTTGGCATCCAGGCGTATACTGTGCTTTTCACAGGTAGATTAATTTGATCTCTCCTTTAATTCTTGAAAAATATTTGTCCTTGAGTGTTTTTTTTTTAAAATAAAAAAACTGACTGTTTGACGACTGGAAGAATGGGTTCCCTCTTTCTTATCAAGTTATTGAGCAATCATTTACTGCAATTTAACTAAAATGTTTTGCCCAATATTTTGTTTCTCAGAAAACTTGGTATCGGTTGAAAACTATGGGCATTCTACATGATGCGGTTCCTTTTCCTGGCTACAGAATTGGTTATCCCATGCATGTCAAGGTAAAAGCTGTCAGAACATAGTTGCATAAGTCTTCTACTACATGGTCTGACATTTAATTTTGTTAAGTCTTATGATAAGGGTTCTTATCAAAACTCGGTGTCTGCTTTAACATGCTATGTGATGAGTTGAGTACAGATAGTGTTTGCCTCTGTTTTAACAATGTGGATATCAGTTACTGTTCTATGCAAATGATCCAATTTGCTGCTTCACTATATGATGTTGCTGCTTTGCAGATAAATTCCTTTGAGATATAGAACTGAGTTAATTTGTTTCATGCCCAACTTTTAGATTGCTTTTGGAGGTCATAAGCTTTTATTTGCTCGTCTCTCGTGTGATTTTCTTGGAAAATCCTGACGCTAATTGCATTCATAACTCTCCTTTAGTGATTTTATTGCCTTATGGAGGGTCATGTGCCATCACCGATTTTCTACGTGATGTTTATGCTGATCTTATCTTGTCTACTCTGTTAACCTGCTTTGTTTTTTTCTGGAACAAATGGACATGTCCTTCATCAGAAGACTTGTTAGTTTTCCATATTTTTGGTTTTTACAGCAGTGGACACTAATTACTTAGATTTGAGCAAAATATTTTTGAGTGCTTTTCTTTACATGCTAATCATCATCTGTCAGACTGTCATACCTTTGATTGCTCTCTCTCGCTCTCTCCCTTCATTTCTCTGGTTGAACAGTGTCAAAGTACGACTTAGATAATGAGTTCTAATTCATGTTCAGTATCTCACTTAGAAGTCCTAATGACAAAAGAAAATGTATGAGGTGAGCAGGTTGCTCGAAGAAGATTTCAGTCTAAGAAAGATGCGTCCCCCTTCGGATGGGTTTATTGTGGATCACACAACTTCAGTGAAGCTGCATGGGGACGTCCAGTTTCTGGTTTACATGACAAGAAAATCAATGGAAATACAACTTATTCTAGTTTAGGTTCTAGACTTCATGTCTCTAACTATGAACTGGGTATCTTATTCATTACTCCCCCTCCAGATGCTCAGTGCAAAACAGACCAAAAGACGAACTTAGATGATATAGTTTTACCCTTCATTGTGCCTGCACCAAAATATAGACCAGCAGACAAACCTGCTACCGCTCAGGAGATGAGGGAGGCCTTATTTGAGCAAACTGAGAGGGGGAGAGAGGTAAATGAAGAAACAAAAGAGGCGGACGAGTGGATACAGGAAGAGATACCTGTGGAGGAAGAGGAAGTAATTGAGGCTATTGACTATGTTGTTAAGGAGAGAGAAGATGACAAGGCTTATGCGGAGAAACTATGGAATCAAGTTGATTCCTCTGAGAACTGTTAGAAATTAATAGGAAAACACATTCAAGTAGAATAATGTAGGAGTAGATATACTGAGACTACCTTTCTAAATTTGGTACAAATGATTAATTTAGGGGGTCCGGCATTCGTGTGGTTTCAAAATGTTGTATGATTGTAGCCGAAAAGAAGAGTCTTTTGTTTTATAGAAATATAGTTTCGATGATTTGGTGATAATGTATGTATCATTGTAATTTGTAAAGGTAAAGGACAATGTACAAGTCATTTATGATCAAGAAATAAGAATCTCGTGGAAGATGAGAAGCAGCTTCTTTCTTTTGATTGTTCTCCCATTGACTTTGGGTTGTCAAATAAAATATGGCACATTGCTTCGTTAGGTTTGATCCTCCAGAACTCGTCAATTTTCAGTAACATAAAAAACGTGGAGATGTTTTATATGACTAGTGTTTTTAGCTTCTTGAAATGGTTCGCTACAGTTGACTTTCAGCACCAGTGATATAGTATAAGAAACAAACTCCAATTTTGGTTGCTTTCCTTATTGATCAAAAGAAATGAATAGGAAAAGGACATCCTTGTGGCAAGCGAGTGGAATGGTCTAATACGTAAAGGAATTTCGGCAAGTCGAACAGGGTTACCCGTAAAACAATACTTTTTAATGCATATGTGGTTACAGACAAACAAATCGATTTAATCCCAAAATAATAAATTAAATAAAAATGTAAGACTTAGCGTTGACATCGTGATAAGATATAGCAGATAGCTTGGTTTCGGGAGCAGGGCTTCGGAAGGCAACAATGATACCAATAAACAAGGAATAAAGAGTTATTGAGCTTAGAATAATGTTTAACATAGGTTTGTCAGAAAATTCACCTCCTTACATTGGCGGTTCAAATCACTATTTATAACTGCACATGGGGAACAAGGTTGTACGTCCAAGTCACTCTTAAATGACAATAATGGGGCCAATGGAGAATGTGTAACAACAGGCTATGAATGCCATATTCTCTATAACAGATTATGTATTTAATATTACAGAATATTCTTCATTGAATGCTATCGGGTGGCAAGCGTTTATTTATCTTAATGAGTAACATTCCCTTCGGGGGCTTCCCGATGCCAACCAAGGCTGCTGCCCCCGCTCTTGATTTCGACCTGTCTCGTTTTTTATCTGTTTCCGGTTCCATGTGTCGCTCTATTATGCGAGTATTTAATATGAACAGGTTTTATCCTATACAGATAGTCCCATGCTTTTCGGTGGCACATCCTTGTGTCATCGGGAAGTTGACAGAGATACCTTTCTTGGCGGAAAATTCTTTGATCCCCTCTGAAAAGTTTTTGACGCTTGATTAGACGTACCCTCTCTGCATTTAATGCCCCAAAAACGTGTTATCTCATGATTTAGCAACACTTTGGCCGGCTCTCGAGGTAATCATGACCACGATTTTAGCCGCATATTCCATTACTTATACGCTTCGTCCTTATTCTTTTACACTTCATAGTTTTTCAAAGCTCTTTCAACTTTCCTTACTTTACTCTCTCTTGCTTTCAATTTTCTTTAACCTTCTTCTTTAGAGAAACTCTTACTTCCTTCTGCTAATTATGGCCTCTTCCAAGAACTCCAACTCTTCAAAGAAAAGGAACGCAATGATGATGCTGTTCCTCCTACGGTGAGCACCATTATCCCCAAAAAGCTTAGTACAATCAAGGACTTTGAAGATAAGTTCCCTTTCTTCTAACTCTCGCACATGGGCTGTTGCTGTATACCCTTCTTCCATCCGTCCTTCTAGCATCGCTGCTTTGAAGGAAGACTGCAGTTGTCATGGTTTGAACATCATCGCTCCCGATCTAGCAGAGCAGGTAACCTTCCCTAAGAAAGGTTTTACGTACGTTTACACGTACTCCTTCACTTTGGGACCGTTCTCATTGAGCGGGGGACTTGACTCCGTAATCTTAGAGTTTTACTTCCGCTATCAAGTCTGCTTGGCATATCCCTTCCGTGTGGCGGACGATAGCCCGTCTTCGGCGGTTATGCCAGGTTACGGGGGAGGAGCTCTCCCTGGCTCAATTGATGAACCTTTATTCCCCTAAGATTCTCCGCGGGGTAATGATAAACGCAGACATGGTCACCATGCTTTGCTCACCAGTATGGATGACGACAACGACTGTGGATGGATGGAGCGGTTCGTTGCAGTTGCCACCTGGGATATCATCTCGGCCACAACTCCATCCTTTCCCGAATCATGGAATCGTGCACGTAAGTTCAACATCTGTCTTTTCTCTTATTAAAGATTGCTTCATGCTGTTACTGATCCTTCTCTTCTCATTATTTCAGCAACTCGGTGGACACCACCAAGGGTTAAAGGCTTGGACCAATGGGTCCAGAAGATTTTGGATGTTACTACGCCTGAGACCCGCCGATGGAAAGAGCTGGCCCTCAAATATGGGTGGAAGGCCAAAAATCACGGTAAGTTGATTCTCGAGCTCATCTTGTTTTTATCTCACATATAAGAAAACTGGCTAACTTTTTATTTTGTTGAATTCAAGTCTTCCACAAGGCTCCGTTGCCGTCCTCGAGGAGGACGTTTTGGCTGATCCTGTAGATGCGGCGAGGTTGCTGCAGGAGGCCTTTACCCGAACGGGTGTCGTCGGACCTGCTTCTGGTGTTGGTGCTTCCTCTCGGAGTCCCGGCCGGAGTACAAGCAACAAAAAAGGCGACGTTCCTCTACGGTCGAGGGTAAAAATAAAAAGGTGAAAAACGCCATGCCCGAGCCAGCCGCAAACACTGTGGTGATCGATGACGATGAGGGAGCCAGTGATGAAGGGGCTTCCCTACATAGAAGACGACGACCTTCATCAGCTCAATCTAGTGAGCTAGCTATACCAACTGAGGTCGATGTCCAGGCGCTCTGGGAAGAGAGTGATACAGTAGAAGATGCCAACTCTCGCTTTCGGGCCCCAGCCGCTTCCCCTAGTACCGTGAGGCTGGGTACCGGGCCTTTTCTGTCTTCGGTTGACGAGCAATTAATAATTAGCAACTGCTTTTGCCGCAACTGCTTCTCAACCTACAATGCCATCAACTTCATATCCTTCTTCGCCAGTCATGCCTTCTCCTCCAGCAACTGCTACATCATCTCCACCGGCCGCAGAAATCCGAGAGGAGGATGTCCCTCTTCCCCAGTCCCCAGTCCATGGGAATTTGGGGCATAACTACTCGCCCCCTCCTAAGATCCTCAGAGGAGGAGGAGCATTTACCTCTCGGTCTCTACTAGGTGCCATCTATTGTCTCGGCCGGTGGAACTTGCTAATTACTTGAAGCCTCTGGCTTTAGAGAAATATAAGAATAAAATACATTCTCTCTCGGGTGAATGTATGATAAATAATGCTATGCACAACTCAACAGCAGTACGATGTTTGTTTCCTCTACTGTTTATTCTAGCTTTAGTATGACACGACTTTTGATTTGAACTTTTGCTTTTGCAGGCTAACTTTCTTGCTTCCGTGGGCCTTCGAAAGTTGATCCTTGATAAAGAGAAACTTACATCCGAGCGGGATAAACTGTTGGCCGAGCGGGATCAAATTGCTGCTTACCTCCCTGCACTGAGCACACGCTGCCGAGGCCGTTGAGTTGGAGGTTTGGTTGCAGCAAAGCGAGCAAGAGGTGGTGATCCTCAGCCAAGCGACCACCCTGTTAAGGGTACAATTTCAAGAGGCCAAGGCAAAGTGGGCCGAGGTCCAAAATGCTGTTCTTGCTGCTGCCGATCGCGAGGCTGCCTCTGCTGAAAGTAAAAATAAGTTGGAGGCAGCCATGAACTCCAAAGCTGAAGAGTCTGCTGCTGAGGAAAAGCATGCCCGGATTGAAGAGAACTATAGGAAGGTCGTTGACCATAATAAAGTTTATAACTCCATTATTCGTGACCTTGACGTCAGCCTTCATGCCGCTAGATCGGAGCAAAATAACCTTTTGACCGAGGTTGACCGCCTTAAGGAAGAGCTTCAGCGTTGAACGACTTCCCACATCATACTATATTATAAATGTGAAGACACTAAGTCAAAGTTAAAAGACTAAAATGACCATATAAAGCTGAATGGCTATTTTGCCCTTCAATTGAACATTACTTCTATAATATAGATATACAAAATTGTAAAACTACTTCATAATAAATACGACACTATCAAGAATCATAAAAATAATGGAATTAACCTCTTCTGCTACCGATCATTGTTAGACGTTTAACTTATAACATGGATTATAACATGTTAAGTGAATTCAAATTATAGTGCAAATGAAGAGACACTAATATAATTATCTATCTCATTATGTTCTTGGTCGAAAACGATTTCAAGTGTGTCCCTTTAGCTTGTGGGAGTATGTCCTCAAGATGGATTCCTTATGATAAATATTATAATGATTCAAGTTTTTAAAATATTAGTGAATTTTAATTTATTTGAATACTTTATTATGCATTTATTTTATTAAATATGCTCATTTTAGTTCAACAAATATTGGGCATGTTATGATGCTCTACAAAATAGTCCATATTCATTTTGACCTTTTCTATCAATTAATTTAAAAATCACTACTTAACATTTTAAAATTTTATATGTACTTTTAAATTCATTGTTTTGGCATGCAATTTTGCTATTACTTTTTCCATTGTCAAGTTAGCCAAACAAGATCAGTATACATCATTTAAAATTTTTGTATGTTGTTAGTTAAGTTTTATTTGATAACTCAAACATATATTTTTTTATGTGAAATTTAAATCTTATGTACTTATTGAAAAAGAGTACACGCGCGACGCGCGTGCCTAAAAATTAGTAGAACTTAAACTCATTAATTATAACATTGGATTAACCATAGGAAAAAGGATAGTATGTGTAAAAACGTAGAAAAGGGGACTAAAAGTGGGAACAATTTAAGTCAAAAGTTGATTTACAAATCTACCCATGAAAGGTTGAGTGTTAATTTTGCCCTTACAATCAAACACTATTCTATAGAATTTTTGTACAAAAAGATAAAAATATGGGTGATGCTAAACGGCCCAACTGCTGTGATCCAACTCTGGCCACACGCGTGAAAAGACATCAAAGACCCCCTAACTAATTAGCCTACATTTTTCCTCCAAAACACAAAATTAAATCCCAAGCCTTGAAGTATGCGAAAACTAAATGTAGCCAGCTGAAGAGTCTCTTGCATTATATTTGTATTTTCATTGTATTTATGTGTATTTTGTACAAATTATACAATTTAGTGTTTTTAACAAATTATTGTATTTTCTTCCTTTCCTAAAAACAAATAAGGTATACGATTTTGTATACTTCCTCCTTACCAAACCAAGTCAAGCGGACATTTTCTCCTTCTCTAAAAATGGATTCAAACCAAGAAAATTTGGCGGTGTTATATTCATATGAATCCAAATGAACATAACACAAATACAACAACCATGAATATCAACCAAGATAATAGGTTTGATCGAGTTAGGGACGAGTTGTACAGATCTTTAGGGATGACATCGGACGATAGTTTGTTGAATGAATACGAATGGGTCGATGTTGATTCTCACGGCAGTTTCAACAATGCTGTGCACTTAGATGATGATGAAGGAGCCGATGGAGAATATCACGGAGAAGCTTACGATGACGAGGAGCAGGTTTTAGGAAATGAGTTAGAGTTATGTGATGTTGATCGGGAAATTTGTTAAAAACACTACTTATCCCAGAACCTCAGAACTCCACAAACGACCATTTCCACACCCAAACACCAGGCCACCATAATAATCCTATCTACGTGGAGACCATGCCACACTCCACCCAACCTATCTCATACACACCTGAGTCTGATGAAAAGGATCTGCTTATCAGGAACTTGGCCGAGGAACTTAAGAAACTGACCAGCCGGATTCAGGGCGTCGAGGGAAGCAAAGGGATCGAGGGGCTGAACTATGAAGACTTTTGCATACAGCCTGATGTCGAATTGCCTGAGGGGTACAAACCTCCTAAGTTCGAAATGTTTGATGGTACGAGTGATCCAAGGGTCCATCTGAGGACCTATTGCGACAAGCTGGTTGGAGTAGGGAAGGATGAAAGGATCCGCATGAAGCTTTTCATGAGGAGTTTGAAAGGAGATGCATTGTCTTGGTACATCAGCCAAGATCCTAAGAAATGGTCAAGCTGGGTGAGCATGGCATCTGACTTTATGGACAGATTCAGATTTAATACAGAGAACGCACCAGACGTGTTCTATATCCAGAATTTGAAGAAGAAGCCCACGGAGACATTTCGCGAGTATGCTACTCGCTGGAGGTCCGAAGCTGCTAAGGTCAGACTCGCCTTATAAGAGGAGCAAATGAATAAGTTCTTTGTCCGGGCTCAGGACCCGCAGTACTATGAACGATTGATGATGATTGAGAACCACAAGTTCTCCGACATTATCAAATTAGGTAAAATGATTAAAGAGGGTATTAAAAGTGGTATGGTCACAAATTTCGAAGCCTTGCAAGCTACGAATAAGGCTTTACAGTCCGGTGGTATGTCCAAGAAAAGGGACGTGGGGGTCGTGATGGTTGCACAAAGGACCAAGTTGTCACGACCCAAACCGATGGGCCGCGACGGGCACCCGATACCTTACTCAACCGAGTACCAACGTAACATATTTTTCTTATTACATCATCATATACACATCACATACGGGCCTAATAGGCCAACATGATCCTTTATAAACTCAAAACATAGGCCGACAAGGCCGTACAATCTTTTATGTACACGACATATGTCTACAAGCCTCTAAGAGTACATAAATATCATAAAGGTCGGGACAGAGTCCGTCCGTACAAAACATTAGACGTCTAAATCATACTAACCAAACGAGCAACTCCGAAGCAAATGGAGCGCACCAACATCTTCCGCTGAGCTGATAGCCTACTTGGAGGGCTCTCGACCTGTCTATCAGGACCTGCGAGCATGAAACACAGTATCCCCAGGCAAAAGGGACGTTAGTACGAATAATGTACCGAGCATGTAAGGCACATAAATAAATACATAAGAGACATGGAAGAAATATAGAGTACATGACTCAACCTTCAAGTCTAAATAACTTTGTAAATCATAAATTACTTTTAGCGTCATGTATATGCATATGAATGTCATGTCGTGCATAGGTACATGTTTCATAACATCATCAGCCTCTGAGGGGATCCCATCATATCATATCGGCCACTGTGGGCAAAATCATCATCGTATACCAGCTGATCAGGTGGTGGTGCGTATATAACGCCATAACCATTCCCATATCCCATATACATATATATACATACATATATACGCGTATATAACGCCGTTTGAATCATATTTCAGCCACTGTGGGCAACATCATCATCATATACCAGCTGATTAGATGGTGGTGTGTATATAACGTTGTAACCTTTTCCCATATCCCATATACATATATTTACATATATACGCGTATATAACGCCATCTGGTCATGGGTCAATGCACATGTATGAAATGCATGAAAAATATGTAATAATCTCAATATTCCTTCCGGATAAATTTTTCCAACTGCGTATTATTCTGAGACCCACGAGCAGAAGATAATATATTATGACACATGGAAATTCAAGAACATAGATATCTCTAATACTTCTATGAATAGAGTCATTTATGGAATTTGTGCATTTGCACGTTTCGTTCGTATCGTATGGATCATGCCAAAGGAAAGAAGGGATAGCCTTAACATACCTGGAGTAGGAACAACTCCGTATAATTATCACGTTGGAAACCTTTGTGGATTGAATTTAGAACCCAAAAATTGGATTTAAGCTTCTGCGTTTTTTGAACTTGCAGAACGAAGTTTGGCTTAAATGCCAATTTAATGAATTGAGGAGTGAGGCTTGGACGTTGAAAATGCTTCTGCTTTTCACTTGAACAGGATGTAACAATTTGAGATTTACTCTTTAAAATGAGATGTGTATCTCCTTTGATTTGATAAAGCTTACAATAAAGTCTTGGTAAGACTTTGATATTTAACTCTTGACTCATGTAAAACATGATCAATGACTCAAGTTATACAAAAGGAGGGGCTGCCACGTTCCTTCTGGGGGTAATTGATTAAATTTTTGTCTGCTTATTAGTTAACTGGGTAATGTTCTGTTACCCGGTAATTAATCAATTACCTGCATAATTTAAAAATTATCCCGAATCACTTAAAATATTACTCACTTTTCACATACCTTATACACCTTTCTATCATGGCCATGTAGTACCTTGTATGGCACTAGTCCATAAATACCGGATATTTTAGCTCGGGCCGTATTTTATCCCAAAATGCCAAACTTTGACAAATTCGTTTTTCTTAGACTTGCTCCCCCTTTCACCTTCATGAATTTACTAATCACTTATGAAATAGCATAATCCTTATAATCCCCAAATAATCTTTTCCTTGGACTGATGTCAATTACCTTACGACAAATACAACGTAAAATACTGCAGGGTGCAACGTCGTCGTAACTTATTATTGCAAAGCACAACATCATCGTAATGTAATACTACAGGGTGCAACAATGTCGTAACTTATTACTGCGAAGCGTAATATCAGCGTAATGTAATACTGTCGGGTACAACACTGTCGTAACTTAATACAGCAGTACGTAACATCAATCGTAATATATTACTGCAGAGGGTAACACCATCGTAACATATTGCTGCAGAGCATAACATCTTCGTAATATAATAAAACGGGACGTAATATTGACGTAATATTGCGGGGCGTAACACAAGTCTCCTCTCAAATACCAAACTTACCCAACAGCTCCACTCACATACTAGCCAACCCCAAATTACCAAGCACCCTCACCTTCGTACCAAGCTCCGCTACCAACTTATCAATTATCTCCACCTCCTACATATCAACCTACTTCACCCAGATACTCCCAACCCGCTCATGTCTACCACACTTATAATTCTCAACCATCCCATTATCAATCACCCCCTGCACGCCAAAACTTCCCTAGACCTCGACCTAATTTTGATCGCAGACCTCCAAAATAATATACCGCCATTGCTGAAACCATCGACCAGCTGTATGAGAAGCTCAAAGCTGCTGGTTATGTCACCCCCATCCCTGCTACAACCCCTGAGAATCCTTCTCAATGGGTTAACCCAAACAAGTCCTGTGCATACCACTCCGGCATGAAAGGTCACACCATCGATGAATGCCGCTCTTTGAAAGACAAGATACAGTCTTTTATTGATAACAAGATCATTGTGGCAAAGGAACCCGCTCCAAACGTCCGCAACAATCCTCTGCCAGACCATAAGGGTGGAGGTATCCACATGATTGAAGTAGAAGATGACTGGGATCCCGAGGGATCAATCGGGTTGATCGCAGAAGGTGATGACCCAAAGAAACTGGCAATTACTCTAAATCCAATCATAGTCCAGATCCAACCGTCCGAGGACGCTGAGGTGAATATGTCTATACCTCTTGAGTTTGAAGCAGCGCAACCCGCAAAGACACTGGTACCAATTGAGGTTGAATTCATGTCTCCGACAAATGTACCCGCACCATTTGAGGTTGCAGTCTTGCCACCCAAGGCACATGTTCCATTCGAAGTGAGGATAGCCGTGCCGATCCTAGTGGCGATGTCAACCACGCCACCCTTCTATACAAATGCTGTACCCTGGGACTATACATCCGAGGCGAGAAGGAAGGGCAAGGTCAGGACTGAAGAAACTGTCGCAGCACAGGGTATGACAAGAACTGGTAATGTCTATACCCCTGAACATCTAGCTAATCAAGCAAGCAGGCTTCCAATAGGCCACCCCTCATTGAGACAGGTCCGGACGACCTTTGGAGGAAAGTACAAGCCAAGGAGTATTCGGTCATCGACCAGTTGAACAAGAGGCCAGCACAAATATCCATTCTCTCTTTGCTGCAAAATTCTGAGACGCACAGGAGTGCTTTGTTGAAGGTGCTGAATGAAGCATACATACCAAATAACATCACTAGCGGGGAAATGGCTAATATGGTAGGACAAGTGCTGGAAAGCCATAAGATCACCTTTCATGAGGACGAGTTGCCACCTGAAGGGCTGGGGCACAACAAAGCACTGCACATCACCGTGCAATGCGAAGATCATTTCATCACCAGAATTCTGATCAATGGAGGGTCCAGTCTTAACATTTGTCCGCTGATAATGCTCAAGAAGTTGGGTAAATGGCTACATAAGATAAAAGATGGAGCAATCAATGTGAAATATTTCGATGGTTCTCAGAGGTCCACCATTGGTGAGATTAGACTATGCCTGCAGATGGGACCAACCTGGTTCGAGGTCGATTTCCAGGTAATAGATGTACCAGCGTCTTACAACTTGCTGCTGGGACGGCCATGGATCCATGCTACTGGGGCCGTACCGTCAACTCTGCATCAGGCAGTAAAGTTCGAATGGAATCACCAGGAAGTGATCATTCACGGTGACGGTAGCAACCCTATATACAGTCGCCAGACTATTCCGGCGATCGAGGGGAAAAGGAAGCTGGGTGGAGAAGCTTACCACCACATTGAACGGGTCAATGCTATCGACAAAGACAAATGGTGGGATAGCAAAATCGAGAGTATAATGAGTTGGAGTGGGTACGAGCCTGGCAAAGGGCTCGGCAAGAACCTCCACGGAATCTCTAAACCCATAAAACTCAAGAAACATGGCACCACCTTCGGTTTGGGATATGAATACACCTGGGAANATCCAAACACCCAACCCCTTATTCCCCACTAAAACCCACGACCCAAACCCCTTTCTCTCCATATTCTCTCCACAATTTCCCTCTCTTCTTCTTCCTCCCCAAGCCCTAACCCCAATTTTTCACCAAAATTCTCCTTCTTCAACTCTCTCATCTCATCTACAAGGTAAGCTTTCTTCTATTCTCTTCTCTTTTCTTCAAATAGTTAGTGTAAATTAGTTTCTTAACCCTAGATTTTGTTGTAATATATAAATTGTATCTTTTTCTTTGTTTTCTCTTTTTATTTGATTATTTTAGCCATGGTGGATGCTTAGATGTTGGGTTTCATGATGATTAACTTGTGGGGAGGGTTTTGTAATGTTTTTGAGACCTAACTATAATTTTTAGGGCAAAGTGTGGTGGTTGGGCCTCTATGGCCGAAAATTTGGAATTGTTGTAATTCTTGGAGCACTTTGTGCTCATTGTAATTGGTTGTGGTGGTGGTGGTTGAAATATTTCACTGATGAAAGGTTGGGTATGGCATAGTAGGAGAGGTTGACATGTTGATGGGGGTGTGAAGTAATCGTAGTATGGGTTGGCTAATTGGGGCCACTTAGCAATAGGGTGTTTTGGCATTGTTGGCCAATGATAACTGTTTAGTGCTAGCGGGTGGCGAAGACTGAGTAACCATTCGCATGGCCCAGTTTAGGATGTATTTGATAGTTTCCCTATCTTGTTGAAGGTATTATGGCACGAAAGAGGCACAAAGGTTCGGCTAGTACTTCCCAGGGGCCCACATATGATGAAACTAGGTTCCAGTCTCCGAGGGCTGAGGATGCATTCCATGCGAAAGCCACAAAGACCTTCGTCCAGGAGATTGCTGTGGATAGGGCTGCCCTCCGCATGGAAAGCCCAGCCATGTATGAAGAGATACGGCGGAGGAGATGGAATTTTTGTTTGAGGAGCCCGAAACAGTGAATCCAATGCTAGTCCGGGAATTCAATGCAAATTGCACGGAGTATTTTAGCCGGGAGGTAATTGTGCGTGGAAAGGTGGTGGATGCTTCCATTCCTAAGATTCGGCAGGTTTTGCAGTTGCCCCAATTCAGTAGGTGATGTTGATCATTACCACGACGCTCATGGGGTTAATTGGGATACCTTGATTGAAGCAATCTGCCAGAATGGCCAACCAACTTGGATACAGGAAAACATCACCCTCCACTCCAAGTCCTTCACTCACGAGGCCAAGTGCTGGTTCAATATCATTTGCAGCCACTTCCTGCCCACAAGCAACTCTACCGATGTCAACCACCTAAGGGCTCTACTGGTATGGTGCTTTGTCACAAAGCGTGACTTTGATGCGGCGCGGCTCATTGGTGATGAAATGATCCTCCGATCCTCGCTGCAGTCTAAGGGGTTTTATTTCCCCTCATTGGTGGCTAGATTGTGTTTGCTCAAGGGCGTTCCCACTCTGCCTACTGATGGCACATTGCCCGCAAGGATATCCTTTGGAACTTCTAGGATCAACGTGGGCAGAGATGCGCCCACTAACATAGATATTGATGATGAGGAGGAAGCCCAAGCACCAATGGCACCTTCCAGGAGGTCATATGATGGAGCTGGATCTTCCCGGCGTCCCCACACTGGAGCCGGACTCTCTAGATCACAATCGACCCGGCCTATGCTACGTTCAGTGGAGGAGGAGCTCGAGGACCTTCGTACCTCGGTGGATGGCCTGCATGTGAGGATGGATGCTATGTCTCAGCGCCATGCCAGGTCTGAGAACCGCATGATGGCGTGGTTCCGTGCATTGGGACGAGCTTGTCATGTGGACCCTAGCACGGTCTCCGACTCCGAGTGATACTCAGGGAAGTCTTCTTACCCTACTTCTCTTTATTTTTGTATGACATGGGGACATGCCATGATTATAAGTGTGGGGTGGGAGACTTGTTGTTGTGATGTGTTGTATTGTACATATTAAACATGTTGTAATTTTATAACTGACTTGGCCCAACGACGGACACTTGTCGACGGGTGTCTTGAGGGTCAAAGTCGGTTGTTAAGGGGTAAAGGACTCTTCCTGAGGACGGACCACTTGGACAGTACTCTTGAGGGAAGTAGTCCATGTAGATATTTTTTTTTTAATTTTATTTATTTTATTTTATTTTCTTCTTTTAGGTAATGTAGTAATTCCCCCTTGGTTTTTCTATGACCACGGTTCTTTTCCAAGGGCTTTTTCTTGAACCGGGTTAGGTAGATTTTTTTTAGGACTCTGAAGACTCTCTTAGATTAGGAGGGGTAAGGGCAGAAATCCACCCTTTTGATGTATACACCTGCTAACAACTAAACGAACTTGAGAGTGCGACGTCTAGGCTCATGTGTAGACTCATAAATTGTGCCTTAATTGTGTACACCTTGTCTTGCTTGAATGCTCATGTGAGTGTGTTGACCAACTAGTTCGGAATGAGTTACTTGCCAAGTGTGTGTGAGAATTACCCACATTCTGTGCTTGCATGTGATACCTAGAACTTGCCCTGTGTGTTTGCAAAGCGAAATAGTAGTTTTGTTCAGTCTTGGAAGTGATATAGGCATTTCTTGTTGAGCCATATATACATATTTTACCCACCGAATTGTTATGAATCTTAGTTAACCCCTTTGAGCCTGTAATCCTGTTTCTTTGGCAACCACATTACAAGCCTTACCCATTTGTTTGAATTAACCATCTATTTGAACCTTTTCACTTCTCATGAGCACTTGAATGTTATGAACTTTGTAAAAGTTAAAGTGTGGGGTGGTTGGTTTGGCTTTTGAGTGGAACTAATTGAATAAGGAGAAAGGTGCAATGTGTTGAAAAAGGAAGAGCCACTTAGATTGTTAAAAAAAAATCCTTGATAAGTGGTGGCTNGAATTCTGATCAATGGAGGGTCCAGTCTTAACATTTGTCCGCTGATAATGCTCAAGAAGTTGGGTAAATGGCTACATAAGATAAAAGATGGAGCAATCAATGTGAAATATTTCGATGGTTCTCAGAGGTCCACCATTGGTGAGATTAGACTATGCCTGCAGATGGGACCAACCTGGTTCGAGGTCGATTTCCAGGTAATAGATGTACCAGCGTCTTACAACTTGCTGCTGGGACGGCCATGGATCCATGCTACTGGGGCCGTACCGTCAACTCTGCATCAGGCAGTAAAGTTCGAATGGAATCACCAGGAAGTGATCATTCACGGTGACGGTAGCAACCCTATATACAGTCGCCAGACTATTCCGGCGATCGAGGGGAAAAGGAAGCTGGGTGGAGAAGCTTACCACCACATTGAACGGGTCAATGCTATCGACAAAGACAAATGGTGGGATAGCAAAATCGAGAGTATAATGAGTTGGAGTGGGTACGAGCCTGGCAAAGGGCTCGGCAAGAACCTCCACGGAATCTCTAAACCCATAAAACTCAAGAAACATGGCACCACCTTCGGTTTGGGATATGAATACACCTGGGAAGAATTCAATAGCTGGTCGCCACCATGGCGCGGTCCCTACTACCCACTAGAGTAGCCAATACCGCATCTGGAGCAGAACTTCCAACAGGCCGACATTATTTACGGGTCAGATGAAGAAGAAACACTTGCAGCAGTGAGGAACTTGTTTCTAGGGGACGGTGATATGGACTGTTGCGTTATTCTCGAGGAGGAGGGGGAGGAAGGCCCTTCTATACATGCTGTGAGCAGAGGGGCACATCTCAAGAATTGGACCATCAAGACAACCAAAGCCCGACGAGCCTCGGGGTAGCAAGGCTAAAACAAGCACTATTCACTGTTTTATTTACTAAATGATTTTCTTTTCGCATTTTTCAATTCCCGCAATAAGATCTTCATCAAAAGCATTTTTTGATCTTTTTTCTTATGAATCAATATTTATTGCTATCGTTTTCTCTCATTACTTTACCTATACAACATTACTATTACTTGTCTTGATGAACCAATGACTGTTACATACAATGAGACAACGTAACAAACGGACATTGATTCAGAGGAAGATAACATACCTGAAGAGATTGTCAAAGAAGTTGAGAATTTTGAGAACAGACCTAAGTCCAACCTGGACGAGACCGAAATTGTCAACCTGGGAGATTCAGAAAACGTCAAGGAAATGCGAATCAACATTCACCTGTCGCCATCAGAGAAGAAAGAATACACAGAATTTCTAAAGGAGTATGAGGACATATCGCCTGGTCGTATAATGACATGACTGGTCTGAGTACGTCTATTGTGGCTCACAAATTGCCAACCAATCCAATGTGTCCGCCGATAAAGCAAAAGCTCAGGAAGTTCAAGCCTGATATGAGCTTGAAAATCAAGGAAGAAGTCACCAAGCAGATCAACGCTAAGGTTCTCAGGGTAGTAGAATACCCGACGTGGTTAGCCAACATTAAGCCAGTGCCAAAGAAGGATGGGAAAGTCAGAGTCTGTGTCGACTACCGGGATCTCAACCGGGCCAATCCGAAAGATGACTTCCCTTTGCCAAATATACACATCCTGATTGACAATTGCGCCAAGCATGAGCTACAACCATTCGTAGATTGCTTCACTGGTTATCATCAGATCTGGATGGATGAGGAAGATGTTGAGAAAACGACTTTCATTACACCGTGGGGAGTGTACTGTTACAAGATGATGCCATTCGGCCTGAAGAATGCAGGGGCCACCTACATGAGGGCCATGACTACCATCTTCCATGATATGATACACAAGGAGATCGAGGTATATATGGATGATGTTATTATCAAGTCCAAGAAGGCCACTGACCACATAGAAGATCTGAGGAAGTTCTTCAATAGACTGCGGAAATAAAACCTGAAATTAAACCCCGCGAAGTGTGCATTTGGGGTTCCTGCTGGGAAATTGCTTGGGTTTATTGTGAGCCGCCGAGGAATAGAACTGGATCTATCGAAGGTCAAAGCCATTCAAGAACTACCACCGCCAAGGAACAAGAAATATGTGATGAGTTTCTTGGGAAGGCTTAACTACATCAGCTGATTCATAGCACAGTCTACAGTTATCTGTGAGCCGATCTTCAAGATGTTAAAGAAGGACGCCACCACCAAATGGACCAATGATTGCCAAAAGGCCTTCGACAAAATCAAGGAGTACCTGTCAACACCACCAGTCTTAGTCCCGCTTGAGCCAGGTAGACCCTTATTACTCTACCTTGCAGTGTTAGATGGAGCTTTCGGCTACGTTATGGGGCGACACGATGAAACAGGAAGGAAGGAGCAAGCCATTTATTATCTCAGCAAGAAGTTCACCCTGTACGAGGTCCGGTATTCTCTATTGGAACACACCTGTTGTGCTTTGACTTGGGTAGCTCAGAAGCTGAGACATTACTTCTGTGCCTATACTACATATCTCATATCGAGAATGGATCCCTTAAAGTATATCTTTCAGAAGCCCATGCCCACTGGGAAGCTAGCCAAGTGGCAAATCCTGTTGAGTGAGTTCGACATTGTTTACGTAACTCAGAAAGCGGTCAAGGGACAGGCACTGGTAGACCACCTTGCTGAAAACCCCGCGGATGGAGAATACGAACCCTTGAAAACGTATTTTCCTGATGAAGAGGTATCATTCATAGGAGAAGACATTGCGGAATCCTATGACGGTTGGAGAATGTTCTTCGATGGAGCAGCGAACTTCAAAGGAGTTGGCATTGGAGCAGTCCTAATATCAGAAACAGGTCAGCATTATCCGGTGTCTGCCAAACTCAGGTTCCCCTGCACCAACAATATGGCCGAGTATGAAGCCTGCATCTTAGGACTCAAAATGGCCATTGACATGAACGTTTAAGAGCTGCTAGTGATTGCAGATTCAGACTTACTTATACATCTGGTACGAGGAGAATGGGCAACCAAGAATTCCAAGATACTCCCGTATCTGCACCACGTAGAGGAATTGAGAAAGAGGTTCACGAAGACGGAATTCCAACATGTTCCCAGAATCCAGAATGAGTTCGCCGATGCATTGGCTACCCTATCATCTATGATACATCATCCAGACAAGAATTTCATTGATCCCATTCCGATGAAAATCCATAATCAGCCAGCTTACTGTGCCCATGTTGAAGAAGAAGCAGACGGAAAGCCTTGGTTTCATGATATCAAGGAATATTTGGCAAAAGAAGAGTACCCAGAGCTTGCAAATCCTACTCAGAAACGCACACTTCGGAGATTGTCCAACAACTTCTTTCACAGCGGAGGAATCCTGTATAGGAGGACTCCCGATTTAGGATTATTAAGATGTGTCGACGCAAAGGAAGCATCCAAGCTACTAGAGGAAATTCATGCTGGGACCTACAGTCCACATATGAACGGTATATTCTTAGCAAAGGCTACCATTCTTCCGAGGTTAAGCTCTACCTCCATCTGCATTCGGATTCTTTGCATAAGGCTACTTTTCTGCCTTTCGAGGCTAAGCTCTGCCTCCAATTTTCTTCGAAACTAAGTGATAATAGGTGAATTGAACTATGATTAAGCCCCAAAAGAACCACTTTCTTGTAGAGTTTTCATTGTAAAAGTGATAGCAAAATGCTCTTATTAGTGCTTTTCATGTTTTTCAGGTTACATACATTAGAAGAAGGCTATGGAGTGGTTTTGTATCATTTATGGAAGAAAAAGAAGCCAATCGCATCAAAGTCGCCGAGTGAACCATTTGAAATACACAAACGAGGCCTGGAGGTGAACTGGCGCGATCCCAGCGTGGGCGCGGTAGGACCGCGGTGAGCTGTCAGAGGAGATTCAAAGAGGCCGTTTGGCCGCGGTCCCAGCGTGGGCGCGGTAGGACCGCGGCAGGCGACGGGAACTTAAGGGACTGAAGTGCAAATTCTGAAATTCTTAGCCCAAAACCCTATTTAAATACTAGAACTCGCCCAAAGGAGGCGTGTAACATTATTAGAGAGTACTTTGGCAAGAAAAACAATTGTGAGAGATCACCTAAAACATCTTTATTTCTTTTCTTCTTTATTNAAAAATGAACTGAAAACTTCTACAAATCTCTTAGATAAAAAACGCAATAATGTCAAAAATCTCAATTATGCTACAATTGAATGGGAATTGGGATATTAAAATTCAATATACCCAGTTTGTAGATATTTTGTGGATAAATTGTAGATTATTTGTATTCTGATTGTAGATGCTTTGTTTTCTGTTTTCACAAATCAAAAACGACTAAAACTTCTACAAATCTTCTGCAAAAAAACGCAATTATGTCGAAAATCCCAATTATGCTACAATTGAATGGGAATTGGGATATTAAAATTCAATGTACCCAGTTAGTAGATATTTTGTAGATAAATTGTAGATTATAAATTCTATTGTAGATGCTTTGTTTTCTGTTTTCACAAATCAAAAACGACTAAAACTTCTACAAATCTTCTGCAAAAAAACGCGATTATGTCGAAAATCCCGATTATGCTACAATTGAATGGGAATTGGGATATTAAAATTCAATGTACCCAGTTTGTAGATATTTTGTAGATAAATTATAGATTATTTGTATTCTGATTGTAGATGCTTTGTTTTCTGTTTTCACAAATCAAGAACGACTAAAACTTCTACAAATCTTCTGCAAAAAACGCAATCGAAAATCCCAATAATGCTACAATTCTGTGATTCTTCTATATGCTCTTGTTACTCCTTACGAAACTGCTATGCTAAATATGAAATCCAAAAAAACATGATGAAGGGATAGATCTTCCTAAGCAAAATACTCCCATGAACTGTTATAAGAAAATTGACTTTTGCTAACAATTGAAGCATCAAAAGAAAAAGATAAAAAGATCTGTTCGAGCTCAGAACATATTGAGAATCAAACTCTAGGAGATAAACCTTAATGTGAAGGAACCCGAAATCATAACCATCAAATCGACCAGGCTTGTGCTCATCTTCCCCGGGCACAAAAACATTGGGACAAGATTGCAGAGGTGCCGACAGTGCCTTGGCTATGGAAGAAATAATGGGATTTTGATACAGAAATCATGGGTGTGGGAGGAAAACGTGGGTGAAGGTGTGGGAATTGGAGAGAGAAACGTGGGGGGAGTGGTATTAGAAGAAATATACGGTATCATTAAATTAGGAGTGTAATTAATACCCTTAAAAACCACTAATGGCATATGATAATAGGTGAATTGAACTATGATTAAGCCCCAAAAGAACCACTTTCTTGTAGAGTTTTTATTGTAAAAGTGATAGCAAAATGCTCTTATTAGTGCTTTTCATGTTTTTTCAAGTTACATACATTAGAAGAAGGCTATGGAGTGGTTTTGTATCATTTATGGAAGAAAAAGAAGCCAATCGCATCAAAGTCGCCGAGTGAACCATTTGAAATACACAAACGAGGCCTGGAGGTGAACTGCCGCGGTCCCAGCGTGGATGCGGTAGGACCGCGGTGAGCTGTCAGAGGAGATTCAGAGAGGCCATTTGGCCGCGGTCCCAGCGTGGGCGCGGTAGGACCGCGGCAGGCGACGGGAACTTAAGGGACTGAAGTGCAAATTCTGAAATTCTTAGCCCAAAACCCTATTTAAATACTAGAACTCGCCCAA
This sequence comes from Nicotiana attenuata, assembly GCF_001879085.1. Taxonomy (NCBI): domain Eukaryota; kingdom Viridiplantae; phylum Streptophyta; class Magnoliopsida; order Solanales; family Solanaceae; genus Nicotiana; species Nicotiana attenuata. Next base: position 49,077 of record NW_017672702.1, on the reverse strand, counting down.
AGGAGGCATGTAACATTATTAGAGAGTACTTTGGCAAGAAAAACAATTGTGAGAGATCACCAAAAACATCTTTATTTCTTTTCTTCTTTATTTTCTTGCAATTCATGATTATGAATCTTTTAGTATTTGATTTACCCATTGTCATGAGTAGCTAAAAACCTTAATCTAAGGTTTTGGTGGAACCCGTTGGGAATAACTTGGTTGTTTTATCAATATAATTAGATTTGATTGTTAATCTCTAATTGTTCATCTATGTTTTGATTGTGGAATAGTTGAAAGGGCCCTCAATTATCCGTTCCTATTTATTATGTATCTGCTTGAGAGAGAGTGCATATTTAGGTGATTGTATGAACAACATCACTCTCGGAGAATAGACGAGAGTCATAACCGAGGGTTTAGGAGTTGGATTAGAGATAACGAAACCCCGGGTGCAATCTAAGTGAACCGTATTGTGCAAGTAGCTAGCGTAGCTTGAGAAAGTACGTCTAGTAGATTATTATAATTAATTGAGAAAGAATTATGATAGATGGAGAGTTCATGATTGTTAGAGATAGCTAAATCATAGTTATAGGATAGAAAGTACCAACGGGGGAAACCATTGCCTTAGACTTTATTTCTACTGTATACACATCAAGTTTAGTTAATTTTCAGCTGTTAATTACTTTCAATCTTTAGTTGTTAGAAAATCAACCATTGTGAATCAAAAAGTTTGGGAAAACAGATTGTGTGAATTTAGTAAATCTGACAGTAGTGATTGATAGGTTAGTTCCCTGTGGTTCGACTCTAGGCAATAATACTCAGATTATATTTGCAACGCCCGCATAGTCTTTTGTGAGACTTAGTTGAGCGTGATCAGTATATAATTGGTAATTAGGTATACTAAATGTAATTATATCAAACCTTAAACATTGAGGGTAATATAGTTTCCTATATGCCGATATGGCATAGTAATGTAAAAATTCCTTATAATAAACCCACAACCAAACACTTCTACTGGATTGTGCTTTTATTTTCGGTTGCTAGATTTGGTTCTACGACTCAAATACACCCCATTTTATAGTGAAGAAAGAACCGAAGTGAATAGTGGGGACGACAAATTTCAATTATGAAACGAGGAAAAAAGCACAAGCCTTTCGTGTACGAGGTCCAATTAGATAAATTGCGTGTGCATATGATTGGTTTTGCACTTTCATCATCACCATTGTTAAAGTGGTGTTACACCATGCTTTTGGTCATAACTCAATAGTGTGGTCCTATCTCCAGTCGAATATCTATGTTCTACATTGGACTGGTGGTTGGTTCTACACTGGACTGGTACTATCACAACTCCTTTTTCTTCTCCTTTTTTCTTTTGATAATCGTGATTTCACGGGGTCCTGCTACCTCCCACGAGGCATTCGGCCATTCTATCTACCAAGTTTTGGACAGAAAGATAAAAAATCACCTCGTATTATTTTTGCCAAAATTAAACCTGAAACCTCATAATTCTCAACTCACTTCGTTATCCACTAGACCACACCCTTGAGAAGAAATCACAAAGTTAGAGCCATGAACAGCAGACATGAGGGAAATCCTCCGCTTAATTCTTTTGTCCAACTCCTACTAAATCGTCAGTTCACAGAAGCTGATTCAAAGGAAAGTACTGTACCCGACGGTTTTTCAATTTGTGAATGCTCTTCAATAGCTAACCAAAGACAATAGTTAAAATTAGTTAGACAAGCAATAACACAATTGGGAATGAAGGTTAGGAAAATTAGCAGTCTGTAGCTAATTCTGATATTGATAAAGCTAAAAAGATATGTTACATAGGATGTATGAAACAATTTGCAAGGTGTTTTCTATCAAAAGCAAACCAAGAAAGGACAAAAGGTTGTATTTTCAGTAGTAGAGGCTTAATGTACCGAAAGGGAAAAAGAAAACTGGACATAGACCCCACTAAGTCCGCTTCATGTTCTCTTAATCTTTGAAAACGTTCCAGTCTCAGAGAAATAGGTGCTTTGAGTTCCGCTGCCAAGCTGATTTGCAAGCGCCTGAGGATTTGATAGCTCAATCCCCTGACATAAAAGTTAGTATTAGGAAAACCAACACAAAACACAGAGAAGTGTAGAGAAACAGAATAAGAGGAAGGGGGGAAAAAAGATTCGACTGAATTAGACCAACACAATCTTAAGAAATAACCAAATCAGAAACTGACACTACGAGTTCAAAAGGGCAACCTCAAAAGTGCACGCGTTTACAAGCTTATCCCCATCCGCCCACATTTCAATATTACTTAGCAAAGATTCATGGGAACCATATTACATTATAATTCCGGCTGAGCCTTCCCCAACTGACTGGGAGCATTCTTAGAACATTCCTGGCATCTAGGGGGGTTAAATAGGCGTGTAGGGTCATATTTTTACGGTGGATCAAATGGATTGATACATTAAAATTGTAGTGACTGTGTTCCCATTGACAACAAATTTTTTCACTTAAACAATAATCCCTGATGTCACTTGTGAATGTCATAAGCAAGAGCCCAAAATCTATAAGTTAAGGTCAACACAATATTAATTTTGTATTGTGAAGTAAATAGGAGTTTTTTGCTAATCATTCCAGATGAGAGAAACCTCAGCCGTCCGACTCCACATGCAGTACTTTAGACAATCTCGTGTGTAATAGTTGCTTAACAAGAAGGCAAAACCGAAAAGTAATTAAACAGTAAAAAGAGCTTACTTGCACTGGGGTGAAGGCCAAACTTGAAGTCAACCCGGATGTGGCACCACTGCTTCCATAACTCTTCTCCTTGAATCTGGTAAATTGTCAAGCAATGAGAAATAGAGAGGCGTAAGACAGACAGGATAAGTTAATAACACGATTGCTGCAAGCCCCGTATACATGCAAAATTCACTGGTCATTAATGTGAGAACCTTTATGGGAAAAGAGAAAAGAAGAGAGACTTACTTCTTTGCTACTTTGGCAGCAAGCTTGCTTTGACCAACTGATACACGCAACTTGCCGCTTCCAGCCTGACCAAGCATGCCGTAGCCCTCCCCTAGTCCATCCCCTAATTCCAGGAAAGATCGAATATGAAGTAAAGAGCAACATCAGTCCTGATCTATACTAAAAAAAATAGATTGAAATTCTGAAAAACAAAATTAAAAAGCACCAACAGTTATCTCAGATTAGATTCGAGTCCTCTCATCCCATAAACTTTGTGAATACCACAAGAAGTTGTAACTAGTACTAACTAGCTAACATTATATACTTGGTCTTTAGAATGCCCAAAGGAAAAGGATTCCTGAGAATAGGTAACACAAGGACAAGAATTTTTGCTTCAACAAGTTCTGAAAATCAAACAGCCAGATTCACTACCAAGCGCAGAACAATTATTTCACTTGCAGGAGTTATGTACTCTAATTTGCATTAAGCAACTTAAGAAACGAAACCATTTATTCAGTACCAAACTTTTCCATTTCATCTTTTGCTCTCATTTAGGGACTTCTATTTAATTTGGAAGGTGAAGGGGTTGCATTGAGTTAGTTGTTATTACCCAAGGAGCTTTCTTCAGGTACTCCAAACTGCATCCTGTTTGCTAGCTTCCGCATGTCCGTGATAGCATATCTGATGAAATATCACGAAAACATGTCTGTCAAGCAAAAAACATGTGCCAGATATAACTCTGGAAACTTATTTAAAATAAATAGATAAATATATAAATCTGGAAACTTTAGTGCACATAAGATGAAGTGAAACATCCAGTACCTTTCCTTCATCTTTCTCAGCCGACGACCACCTCTCTTTTTCTTAGGCTCAGAATCAGGAACTGGAAGAGGCTTTGGCTGCTTTGCAGGAGGTGGCTCTTGCCATTTCTCTATCTTTTTCTGGATCTCTTCCCTAAGAGTTCTTCCAGTTTTTCCAGTCGGGTCTCCATTGATTGAATCCACGCGTGCCGCTAATGTAGATTTTGCTGCCAGCAGTCTAACGGCCCGCATCCTCAAGGAAGGAGGTGTACTCTGAAATGTTTCTGTTTGCTCAATATAACCCACATGAAATTGGGAAGTTGCTGTGGAGAACCCTGCTAAAGTCTTCTTTTTGGCACCAAGAAGCTGGACATTACAAGCAGGCATTTTTGCCAATGATGAGAGACCACCAGCAGTACCCATAAGTTTTGCAGCAACGGCACTCCCAACTACAGCAGAAAGATTGGGAGCAATATATCCCATTCGACTCTCAACAAAATCAAGAACCTTTTTCTTTGCTGAATCAAGAGCAAGGGCTCTATCACATGCTTCCACTGTCTTCTGTAAAACATCTTCTGGCAATGGCTTGCCACTGGTAGTTGATGCCGTAACAGAGACAACCATGATGATAGCTGAGGGTAGCAGTCCTTCCAAGTCAACAAGAGTCAAATCCATTTCGTTGCCAATCTTCTTAACAACCCGAGCATAATCAATTGGGTGATGAACAAGTGACTCTAACTCAGGGAATTTCAATCGATACTTGTCGCGTATGAAATTGTGGATTATAACAATTTCATTCTCAATGTCAACTGACAAGGCATTACAGTCTACTATCAACTGATACTCTGGATCATCTTCGAGAACAATACCTCTATTCGTGACATCAGACTCCTTCTCAAGTGCATCTTCAACTTTCTGCAGCGTTAATAGCAAATCACCATTTGCAGAATTACTCCCAACACCATAGGAAAAGGGGATATTTGGAGGTAAGACTAAGAGGAAAAAAAGAAAATAAAAAGCTCTAAATTTCTAATTAACACATGGGACATTTAACCTCTAATTTCAACTCAGAAGGAAAAAAAAGGGCGATCTCACTTGCTCATCCATGTTAACATAATATAAGCAGAAATGACACACGAGGAAAGAGAAAAGGTAAGCACACAAGATCCTTGAATTTAACCAAGAAGAAAAAGGCATCAACAGCTAGACAACAAAATACAATGTTAAAAAACTTATGGGCAATCCACATTGTTTTAATTGGGGCAACTTTTTATAATTATAACCAGGGAGATGATGTGAGCACATGAAAGATCATAAGGTATGTACCAACCTGCATTATGTCAATGTAGCGACGTGATTTTTGCAGCTTGGAAACATTATCTAGATCGTCATAATTTAGTGCTTCTATGTCTGCCAAGTCTCCGTCTTCCTCCATATGTTCAGCATCAAGATTCTCCTCATCCTAGTTAAATAAAGAGGAGAAAACTCAGTCAGAGTTAGAAGAAAATAAAAAAGGAATTTGATAACTGTATGGACAACATCTTCCACCCACAATTTTCTTCTACTGCTCCAAAAATCCCAACCCTAATCATAGAACAACATAAATATACGCAGTGTGCCCTATGGAAACACCAGTTAACACGATATAACATTGACTTACTTTTCTTTCACCCAGTACCCATAATAAGTTCTTTTTATCCATTTAACTTTTAATATTTTTTTTGTATATCATCCTAACATATATATCTAATGGTTCCACAATCCCACGTTTTAAGGGATTGTGATCTTTTACCTTTTCTCTCTCCACTCTTTTTTTTCCACCTCTCCCCCTCTTCTTAGAATTTCTTACCCAATTTGATTTACATCTCTCTGCAAAACTGATTTAGATCAGGCTTTTACCTTTTCTATCTCTCCCTTCTCTCCCATAAACATACAATTACCGACCTTGTATTCAATCGTTCATCTCCTTTTATATTTGATTTCTCCAATTGAATATTTGTTGGAATACTGTAGCTTTTTATTTAAATATTTTGATTTTGAATTGAATGCTATAGTTTTCATTTGAATACCATAGCTTTTGTTTGAATATTGTATATTTGAATTGAATAGTGTAGTTTCAATAGAATATTGTAATTTTGAATTGAATAGAATTGAATATGTAATTTTGAATTACTGTATTTTTGAATAGTATATTGTAGTTCTGAATTAAATACTATAGTTTCATAAAAAGTGGAGTGATGATAGAGATTGGTTACTGTCTTGTGTATTGAGGAATGAGAGAAATAAATCACAATATTGGCTAAAGATACTTTTACATAATAAAGGCTAACTTATAAGGATATAATCCCATATAATATGCTGCCATTAAAAACCCCAAGAGTTAACTTTGACTAGATTTGTTATACTGTGTAATTAGTTATAGAATTCTAGATGTAATATGTAATGTCCATAATTAGGGTATATAATGTAAAAAGGGTCTGCAGGTGGTATAGTTGTGTTTCTTTCCCTAGAAAAAATACGAAGGAAAACAAAAAATGAAGAAACGGAGATGGCTAATGAGTGGCAAAAAGTGAAAAAGATGTACTCACAATAACATCAGCTTCATTGTCGGACAACTCGTCCAGATCGGCCAGGAAAGAATCAGCAAGAGTTGCCTGCAACCACGTAAAAATTATTAAATGTCAACATTAATTACACAAGAAAATCCACCAGAAAATCAGAAAAGGCATGTCAAGGGCACAATCTGTACAACATACATACAGAGAACACAGGGAACAAAATGGAAAAGGAAACATTCTCCATCACCATATTTGGGAGTGGGCAACACATATTTAATCATGTGCATCTCCCCCGCTAACAAGTAGTTACAACATAATCAAATAAATAAAAGTATTCCACTTCAACAATTTTAGGTTTTTTATTTTTTGGGAATCTAAAAACTGTGTCTTTAGCTGAGATGACAACCAAATCAGCGTGACATCGGAGCAACCAAAGGCCTTCAGTTTAAGTTATTTGAATATGTCTTAACAAACTCTTTCCTGTGCGGGCATAATTCTTTTTTTCCTGAGTCAAACACATGAAAATATATTTATATTACAGGTGATGGTGTGACTTGAACAAGACCAAATATAAATAAACAACAGTGTCTAGTTGCTAATGGCTTAAGCTTTTAGATGAGGCGGTCACACAATTTAATATAGCACAATGTATCACATCGAAAAAATGGATACAACAATAATAATGTTGTTGTTGGTCAGGGAATAGGGAGAAACTGCAAATTCACATGGAGGTTGGTTTGTCGAAAGGAATAATAAAGGGGACATACTTCCTTTTTCTTTTGATAATGGTGGTGTCGGGGCCACTTTGTGCACACCTAGACTATTTCATTGGTACCTACTACCCGCCATGCCTAGGTGGATAGGAAGAAATCACCTACCCCTCCCAATTTATGTAGTGGTGTTTGACTGTGTACGGAGTTTAAGAATGACAAAAAGACTTTTGAGACTAGTGGTCTAAAATAAGCCATAGAAGTTTTATGGCTATAAATCATATCATGAGAAGTTTGAAGTTGAATTTTTATTAAATAGAGAAAAGTGACTTCTTTTTGGGACAGACTAAAAAGGAAAATGTGTCACATAAATTGGGACGGAAGGAGTAGTACTTTTTGTCTCTACTGAATTTGAACTCTAGTCTCCTATGGTTTTCACCCACTGATTGACCACTAAGCCCACACCCTTGGGTGCCCATGAAGAGGGCATACTCATTCTTATCGTATGTTTACTAAGTAGAGGGGGTCAGTGGATGGGGCGAGAGGCAAGAAGGGTAAGGGGAAAGAGGGAGCTCGTAGATTGAGGATCGGGTCATGGAACATAGGCACGCTGACAGGTAAGTCTATTGAGTTGGCAAAGATTCTCCAGAAGAGAAAGGTTAATATAGCGTGTGTCCAGGAAACTAGGTGGGCAGGGTTGAAGGCGAGGAATGCGGACGGGTATAAGCTGTGGTACTCTGGAGTCGTGAGGGGTAAGAATGGACTGGGTATCTTGGTGGATAGGGACCTTAGAGAGTCTGTGGTTGAGGTTAGGCGAGTGAATGATAGGCTAATGTTTATTAAGTTGGTAGTTGGTGAGTGCACCCTCACTGTAATTAGCGCTTACGCGCCGCAAGCGGGCTTGGATGAGGAGGTTAAGAGGCGCTTTTGGGAGGGTTTGGATGAGATTGTGCGTAGTATTCCTCCTACTGAAAGGTTATTTATTGGAGGGGATTTTAATGGCCATATTGGGTCGGCTGCCGGTAGTTATGGTGAGGTGCATGGTGGTTTTGGCCTTGGGGTTAGGAACGGAGGAGGTACTTTGCTGTTAGACTTCGCTAAAGCTTTCGAGCTGGTGATTGCGAACTCGACTTTTCCGAAGAGGGAGGAGCATCTGGTTACTTTCCAGAGTTCGGCAGTGAAGACTCGGATTGATTATCTTCTCCTCAGAAGGTGTGATAGAGGGTTGTTCAAGGATTGCAAGGTTATCCCGGGAGAGACCCTCGCGACTCAGCACAGGCTCTTAGTAATGGACATTGGCATTAGGATGGAGAGGAAGAAGAGGCATGTTCGTGGACGACCAAGGATTAGATGGGGAGCTTTAACCAAGGATAAAGCCCACGAGTTGGAGGGAAGGTTATCCGCTATGGGAGCTTGGAAGAGTAGTAGAGACGCGAGCACTATGTGGTCAACGACGGCGAACTGTGTGAGGAAGGCGGCGAGAGAGGTGCTAGGTATATCAAAGGGTTTTTCTGGCAGGCACCAAGGCGACTGGTGGTGGACTGATGTAGTCCAAGGTAAAGTGGAGGTGAAGAAGGTAGCGTACGCGAAGTTGGCAGGGAGCACAAGTGAGGAGGAGAGGAGAGCGAATAGGGAGAGGTACAAAGAGGCTAGGAAGGAGGCAAAGTTGGCGGTCACGGAGGCTAAGAATGCAGCGTTTAGTCGTCTATACGAGGAATTGGGGGAGAAAGGCGGGGACAGGAAGCTGTTTCGGCTAGCTAAAGTGCGGGAGAGGAAGGTCCGGGATCTGGACCAAGTAAGGTGCATCAAAGACGAGGATGGTAGAGTATTGATGGGGAAGTCCCAGATTAAGCAGAGATGGCAGACATACTTCTATGGTCTTCTAAATGAGGAGGGAGACCGGGATATAGCGCTAGGGGACTTGGGGCATTCGGAGAGTCTTCGAGATTTTAGGTATTGCAGGCGCATTAAGGTGGAGGAGGTCGTGGGGGCTTTGCGTAAGATGAGTAGGGGTAGAGCGACCGGGCCAGATGAAATACCGGCTGAGTTTTGGAAGTGTGTGGGTCGAGCAGGATTGGAGTGGCTGACCGGGTTGTTTAATGTAATTTTTAGGACGAAGAGGATGCCGGATGAGTGGAGGTCGAGTACAGTGGTACCGTTGTACAAGAACAAAGGTGATATCCAGTGTTGTAACAATTATAGGGGTATCAAGTTACTTAGCCATACCATGAAAGTCTGGGAGAGGGTGGTGGAGGTGAGGGTGAGGAAGACGACGTCTATTTCCGACAATCAGTTTGGGTTCATGCCAGGTCGCTCCACTACGGAAGCTATCCACCTTATAAGGAGGTTGGTGGAACAGTACAGGGATAAGAAGAAGGATCTGCACATGGTGTTTATTGACTTGGAGAAAGCGTACGACAAGGTTCCTAGGGAGGTGCTCTGGAGATGTCTTGAGGCTAAGGGCGTGCCGGTAGCCTACATAAGAGCGATCAAGGACATGTATGATGGAGCTAAGACTAAGGTTAGGACTGTGGGAGGCGACTCAGACCATTTCCCGGTTGTTATGGGATTACACCAAGGCTCTGCGCTTAGCCCGTTCTTATTTGCCTTGGTGATGGATGCATTGACACACCATATTCAAGGGGATGTGCCATGGTATATACTATTTGCTGATGACATAGTTCTAATTGATGAGACAAGGGCCGGTGTTAACGCGAGATTGGAGGTTTGGCCGATTAATGACCCTCGAGTCTAAGGGTTTCAAATTGAGCAGGTCTAAGACAGAGTACCTGGAGTGCAAGTTTAGCGCTGAGCCGAGGGAAGTAGGCAGGGACGTGAGGCTTGGATCACAGGTCATCCCGAAGAGAGATAGCTTCAAGTACCTTGGGTCGATGATTCAGGGGGACGGAGAGATCGATGAGGACGTCACTCACCGTATAGGGGCGGGCTGGATGAAATGGAGGCTTGCATCTGGGGTTTTGTGTGACAAGAAAGTGCCACTGACACTCAAAGGTAAGTTTTATAGAGCTGTGGTTAGACCGGCCATGTTGTATGGGGCAGAGTGTTGGCTGGTTAAGAACTCACATATCCAGAGGATGAAGGTAGCGGAGATGAGGATGCTGAGGTGGATGTGCGGGCACACTAGGATAGACAAGATTAGGAATGAAGATATTCGGAAGAAGGTGGGTGTGGCCCCTGTGGATGACAAGATGCGGGAAGCAAGGCTCAGATGGTTCGGACACGTGCAGAGGAGAAGCCTTGATGCGTCGGTAAGGAGGTGTGAGCGGTTGGCCGTGGTGGGTACGAGAAGAGGTAGAGGGAGGCCTAAGAAGTATTGGGGAGAGGTGATCAGGCAGGACATGGTACGAATGCGGATTTCCGAGGACATGACCCTTGATAGGAAGGTCTGGAAGTCAAGCATTAGGGTTGTAGGTTAGGGGGTAGTAGAACTTTTCTTACTTCTTTCCGGGGGTGAGGCGGGGTTGGATTAGGGTTGGCCTTAGATGGCTTGCAGTTTATGTTGAATACACACTATACTTGCTGTTTATCTGAGCCCCGGGCCTGGTTACTGTTATTGCATGTCATCCATCTTTTGATTGTTATGCTTCTGTTACTATTACGATTTCTACTGGAGTTACTAATGAATTATCTTTTCTTGTTTTTCTTATTTCCATCTTTCTGAGCCGAGGGTCTATCGAAAACAGCCTCTCTGCCCTATCGGGGTAGGGGTAAGGTCTGCGTACACATTACCCTCCCCAGACCCCACTTGGTGGGATTTTACTGGGTAGTTGTTTTTGTTGTTGTTGTTGTGGGTAACAGGATGAGAATTAGCTTTTGGACGGATAAGTGGCATGATGACATGACCCATGCAGAAGCATCCTGCAAGTGTTACAAACTTGTGACTAACAAGAACACAAATGAGTGTGTCACCATTTTAGGAGCATAAGTAATGAAATGAAAAGTAATATTTAGGAGGACTATCCAGGACAGAAGCGGGAAGAGATTGAGGTATTTTTGCTACATCATGTAACATATTGATGATGGAGAGGATAGAATGACATGGAGAAAGAAGGGAGAGAAATTTTTCATGATTAAGCCAAATAATAGGAAACACTTGATATCGATATTACGGATGCTAACTAAACTCAAGTGCATTAGCTAAAAATCATTATTGAAGTGCCTAAACAAACTTCAGACTCATGTACTGTGCACGACATAAAGGACTCATTCTCCAAGTCCGGGCTCTGAGAAGACTGCTGAAGAAAGTTTCTTTACTTTGCTTTGCATGTTACCAAACCACTACAGTTTCTTAAAAGAGCCTTAGCTTGCCCTCCAAGTAGAAGCATTGATGTATTTGGGTGTCCGAGATGCAATTCAGTCCAAAAACAAAGGGAACATACAAAGAAGGAGACATCTTCTCAAGCAAATCCTAAACCAAGTACTAGCAAGCTGCCAAAATCCCAGATTGGTAAACCTAAGGTATAAGGAGCCAAATTTATTTTAAATAACAATACAAAATCATGAGCATCTAATTACTAGAATAAGCAACTGACAATTTTTCAGAACTAAACAATATCAGTACCTATCCAAAAAGAAACGTAAAATGCGCGCAGCACGTATACAAGGAGCATACATATATGCTCAGGCTGAACTTCATGAAATTCCAAACAAGTCTCCTTTAACCAAAACATAAAAAACGCAAAAAAATCAAAAAAACAAAACAAAAACCAATACAACAAAAAACAAAATAAACTCCAAACATGTTTTTGTTCTTCACAATTAAACGAGGGAAAATTTTCTGACCACCAAAAACCGGTCTTTGCAAAGCACTATAAAGAACTATAATTTATTTCAATAAATTAAAATGATCAGGGGGCATAACCCACTACACACGAATACCCAATAATTCAGAGTATTGCTCCGTTAAGAAACCCTAATAAAAACTATAATCAATAGAAATCTCTAAAACATGAATTTAGGAAATTGGATAAATACCATTGTCCTTCCGTGCGAAAAATCCGACAGCACACTTGATGATTTCGCCGCAAAACACTAAAATTGTGTAATGATAATCTTCTCAAGAGAACTTGGACCTATAGAGTTGCAGAAGAGAAAATTGAACAAAAAGTGGAAATACTTTTATTGACAGGAGAGAACTAGGGAATCGGGTTCTGAAAGAAGTCCAGAACCGACTCTAAATTCATGGGCCGGTAAAACTAGTGGCCCACTACCAGAAGCCCACGTTCATATCGACCCGGCCCATTTGTCTGCCAAAAAAAAAATGATGCCGTTTGCACGACTTCTTGCACAAAAAAAAAAAAAAAAAAAAAAAGAAAACCGTCCCGCGAAACACTTTTCGAGCTGTTTGGAGAATAATAATTCTTCAAAGTTAAAGAATGAGCTTGATTTTTAAAGCAAAGATGTGAATAATTTTCACTGAAAAAAAAATTAAAACTTTGAAACGAACAATGTTTATGGAAAAAAAATAAAAGAATTAGTTTGGCAAGAAATGGTATCGAACAAAATTTCAACGCAATATCATCTATAAATGCAAAGTACAATCTCTAATAATTCATCAATAACTTTTGTGAAATACGTTTTCTTTATAGCGCTTTTCGAAAAAGTGTTTTTGAACTTTGTAGATAAGTTCTTTAATAAGTAAGTGTTTTGATGCTCTGTTATTTTATTACTCCTATATATTCTGTTTTCTTATTTGTTTAAGTAGAATATATATAGTATAGATAGTAGATTTTGCACTTTAATTTGATAGCCGCGGACATTATTTTTTCTGAAATATTGCTCAACAAGTTTAATTTCATATCTGAACTTTTAGGAAGTGAGTTTTAAAGAATAAAATATAAGGCATTCAGGCATAATACTTTAAAGAGGAACTTGGTGCATTTATTTTCATGCCTTGACTAAATATAAGGTATTACACTTTGAGACGGACGTAAATTGATACCTCTTGGTCTTACACGTCCTCCTTAATTAAACCTCATTGATTGATGTTAATCATTTAGGCATATAAAATTATAAATATACTATATCTCAATCACATTAAGTACTTATTGTTTAACCAAAAATAGATTTTTAGTCAAAGCTAGAATTTAGAAGAATACGGGTTACTGATAATCAGAAAGGTATGTAAAGAAAGAAATTTGTGAATAATATGATCAGAAAGCAAGTAAATCAAAGTATATTCCAATAGTGTTTTCTTGTGTCTACAATTGTTTGTTCCTTCCCCTTTTATAGCTATTTTGGGGATACGAGCCTTACCTTTGTTATAATAAGGCTATTATGAGCAATTAATGACTTTAAATATTACGTTATGCAATCATATACATTAAGTACCTATTCTCTAACGTTTTCAGTATTTAATACTCATTAAATGCTGTATTTGAGCTCTTTTTTGCTGTCAGATTCATTCCTTTGATTCTTCACGATCTTTGACCTTTAAATGTCTTGAATAGGTACGAGCGTTGAATTACTTGTATGACTGCTCGCGCCTCCTCCATTTAACTTGTTCGTATCTGTTGTTGCTCGTGTCTGTTGTTGCTTGTATCTGTTAACCAACCTTAATTCTTTGACTGTTTGACCAGTCTACGTATCATGACACGTCACCATATACATATAAATACAATTTTCCCCAATACAAGTTCTAGCTTAGAGGTCTTTGCAAGACAACCCTTTGGATCCAGTGCTTCAGCAAGATGAAAAACTGAAGTATCAGAAGTACATGCAATCATCTTATCTAGTTGAGTTGTTCATGCTACAAATAAGCAAGGCAACATAGATCAGACTAGATGATGGCAATACAAAATATTTTTTTCTGGGTTATAAAATTAGGAAGATGCAACAAGCTATTACTCAGCTACACGATACGAATAATAGGGTGTAAACAGAATCTAACGCTATAGATGGAATACTGGTGGAGTAATATAAAGAACTATTAGGGAGGAAGGATATAGTAAGAACAAAAGCTCATGCAGGATTGTTGAAGAATGGTCCAACACTAAGCATAAAGCAACAAATTGAGTTAGTGGAGCCTTTCATTTAGAGGGATGTTAAGGAAGCTATGTTTGGAATAGATAGTAATAAGAGTCCTGGTCTAGATGGATATGAAAGTGGATTTTATAAAGCTGCATGGGAAATAATAGGCAAAGACATAACTGAAGCAGTGTTGGAGTTTTTTAACAACGGGAAATTGTTGAATCAAGTGAATGCTACCATGTATTCCTTGATTCAAAAAGTCAAAGTTCCAGAAAATTCTAGCTAGTATAGACCCATCTAATGTATTTTACAAATGTATCTCTAAGATGCTCTGTACTAGATTAAAGAAGGAAATCACTCATTTAGTAACTGATAACGAAGAAACATTTGTTGCAGGGAGGTCATTGGTTCACAATGTACTTATTTGCCATGATTTGTTAAGTCACTATAATAGGAAGACCTCTTCGATGTATGATGAAACTTGATTTGAGAAAGGCATATGACATGGTTAGTTGAGACTTTATTGAAGAGACAATGGAAGGGTATGGATTCCTAGTAAGTTTTACTCAAAGAGTTATGACATGCATCACTTCCACTAGATTTTCTGTGAAGGTAAATGGGATAGGATATGGGTACTTTGCTGGGAAAAAGGGTCTAAGGTAAGGAGATATAATTTTTCCATTATTGTTTGCCTTGTTATGAAGTACCTATTAAGAGTATTAAGAAGAATGTGTGAGCTTTCAGATTTCAAATTGCATCCTATGTGTATATCGAAACTTACACATCTTACATTTGCAGATGATTTAATGATCTTTTGTAAAGGTAATATTGCTTCAGAAACCAAAGTAATGGAGGCTTTAAATCATTTTAGTAAGGTGACTGGTTTGGTGGCATATTTTGACAAATCAAACATCTTCCTAGCAGGAGGGGATGAATCTGTAGAGGAGGAACTCTTAGGCATGACATGTTTTACTGGAGGTACCTTTCCTATTAGATACTTGAGACTACCATTATCCTCAAAGAAGTGGAGCAAGGTGGAATGTCATCAGATAGTGGATAAACTAGCTAGCAGAATCACTAAGAGTTATGCAAGACAATTATCCTATGCCGAAAGGTTACGAATAATTAATGACGTCCTATTTTTAATCTACAATTTCAGGGGAGCTATTTTCATTTTGCCACAGAGCATCTTGAAAAAGGTGGATAAAAAATGTAGAGTGTATCTTTGGGGTGGGTTTGAGAAAAATAAAAAAATTGTTTTGACCGCTTGGAAAAAGGTGTCTGCTCCAAAGAAATTTGGAGGTTTAAACATCAAAGATAGTAAAACCTGAAATGTAGCCTTAGTGGGGAAATTAATCTGGCAACCTGCTACTAAGAAGGACTTACTATGGGTTAAATGGATACATGGGCTTTATATGAAAACTAATACTGACATATGGACTCAAATACCACCAGTGGACTGCAGTTGGTACTGGAAGAAACTTAATGGAATCAAGAACAAGATGGTCGATGGGTATTTGAACGAGACATATAGGCTAAATTCAACGGGTAAGTATTCAGCGAGCAAAAGTTAACTAACCATGAAGACTAACGTGTCTAGAGTTCCAGAAGCTGGCTTGATCTGGAGTTCAGTGTTGCAACCTAATCACACAGTTATTTTTTGGTTGGCAGCTCAAGACAAACTACCCATAAAAGAAAGATTGGCGAGGCTGCATATACCAGTGGAGGACACTAGTTGCTGCCTATGTGAAGCTGTACGTACAGAGATACAACAACACCTATTCTCTGAATGTAGCTGGATAGAAGCCATCAAGGAATTAAAGCTTAGCAAACTGGATTGGAGTAACTATTAGGAAGCTAGGTGTCATGCATAGTCTGCAGTGGATCAAAACCAGACACTGACAGTTCAAAAAGGAAACGATCATTGCAATTTGGGGAGCTACAATCTACCATACATGGACTGCTAGAAACTGGAAGCTCTTTAAAGGAACAAATGTAAATAGGAATTTTGTAATTGCACAGATAAAAAGAGAGATCACAAAGAAAGTAAATTTGCTTAGAGGATCAAAGAGAGCCCATAGATGTAGTTTACTGATTATGAGATTATGTAATTAGTTTTGTCAAGGGCCTTAACAGTCAAATTGGTTTCTTAGGGCCTTAACAGTCAAATTGGTTTTGTTTATAGTAATTTTCACTGTTATTACCACACAAAAAAAGAAGTTGAAATTGCGACGATTGTGCTTCAATCCACTTAATTATTGAAATTGCTTGTTATTTTATTTTTGCATATTGAATGCTATATTTTGCAAAGATCCTTTTTATTAATTGTATCAAACAAATCCTAAAGATTGGCCGGAAAGCTTAAATTCCTTTAAAATATAATTATATATGGGTGTTTTAATTTACAATAGGAGTGTAAAAAAAAAAATCACGTATTCGTAATTTGGTACTTCAAATTTTGAACATTTAAGATTATTTTGTTTTCAAGTATCAATGTGTAGATTTTCTTTCAGACTTTCATATAATTAGTACTGTTTGAAATTTTGTTTGTTTCAACTAAATTTCTGTATTTGCTTATGCTTTCTGATGATAGGCTATAATTGCATATTTTAGTCGCTTATTACACTCGAATTTACTGCACTTTAATTGAGTTTGCGCTTTAATCGCTAGTGTTTTGCACTAATTGTGTGTTTTATGCCTTGTAGGTGTGATTCCGAGCTATATAGATGTTATGGAATGAATTTAAGTGATTTTAAGCTTTGAAGTCTGAGTAAAAGCTCAAGGAATTAAGCCGGGATCGTGTTTGGGGGTCAAATTTGATAATTAAGTACGAACGAAGACTTGAGGAGGCATATTGCGCACTGTCTAGTAAAATAGATATAACTTTTTGCTCAGAACTCCATTTGGGCTCCACAATATATGGTTGGAAAGCTAACTCAAAGGGCTACAACTTTCATGTTTTACGTTTTCCCAAATTCCAAACGGAACAGGGCGAAAAACCGCGGTTTTGCCGCGACCGCGGCAGAACCGCGGCAGAACCGCGGTGGAAGGCAGTTTCTGAAGAATGAAGAATCCGCGAGGGCGTTTGGCCGCGGTTCCACCGCGATCGCGGTGAAACCGCGGTGGGAAGCGTAAATTTCAGGGGCTAAAGTATAAAACATGGGATTTTAAGTCCTAAACCCTATATAAAACAAAGGAGGCCGGCCTAGAACAGGAAGAGGACATATTTTGGACACAAATTAGACCTAAGGAGGCGGAGAGACACTACTTTAGGGTTAGACAACACCCTTGGAGGCAAGAACACATTGGGAGCAAGGCGGAGAATTCTTCTACAAGTTTTTCCTTCCTCTTCCTATTTCTCATTGTTGGTTATGACTTTTAGTATTGTAGTTTTACATACTATTATGAATAGCTAATTTGTTATCTAGAGTTTTGATAGAACCTTTTGTAGGATAAATTCTTGTTATGTTTTTATATAATTGAGCCATAGCTTTTCTCTATTTGTTCAACTACGTTTATATTGTGGTTGGTTGAAGAGCTCTCAATTTAGCTGTGCCTATTTAGTATGCATTAACTCGGGAGAGAGTGCATATTTAGGTAATTGTTGAACAACACCACTCCCAGAGTATA